>NC_092744.1:79408167-79698167 GCF_047496795.1 Chiloscyllium punctatum
ACTATGTAGGTTTTAAGTTTTAAAGTCACGGTGCTGGTAGATTGCTGCATGAGGTGGCACTGCTGCCTCACAGCACCAGGGACCCAGGTTCAATTCCAGCTCCGCGTGACTAGCTGTGTGGAATATGCACATTCTCCCCATGACTGTGTGGGTTTCCTCCCAGAATCCAAAAATGTGACGGTTAGGTGGATTGGCCATGGTAAATTTCCCAAAGTGTACAAAGATATGCAGGCTAGGTGGGTTAGCTGTGAGGAACGCTGGATTACAGGGATAGGGTGAAGGGGGTGGGCTTGGGTGAAATGCTCTTTGGAGAGTTGGTATGGATTTGATTAGCCAAATTTCCTGTTTCCATACTGTAGAGATTCAGTGAATCTTGATGGGGAGCCTTTATACACCAGTGTTCAGAGGGATGATGGGTGAATGGTACCGGTTAGGCTATGGACAACAATATTCTGGATAAGCTCAGGTTTATAGAGAGTGAGAAGATGCCAATCGGAAAGCAATCTGATGGCTGAATTAATAGCATTCTGGGTATTAGTGCACAAGGACAGTAAGTGAGAGTTATGTATATTAGGATGAGGAATTCTTTTTGACAGGTACTGGAGCAAAAGACTAACAATTTATTTCTAAGCCCATGGTCACCTTTCTCACAGTTGACATTCTGTTTCATCTCAGATGTTGCATGGGAAAAGGAGCAAGCAGTCAGGGCAGTGGTCCTCAAGAGAACCTGGCAGTGGTGATGACAGGGAAGAGGACTCTGAATCGAGCGGAGACTGTGACGATGAAGATGGATGCACAGGATCTGGAAGCGGAGAAGTGGGCCGTAAGAAGAATACAGGTGAATTTGTCTTACAGATACTTGGTTCCTAATGACATCCTATGAAAGTGAGGTGTAAGGTGACCCTTTGTGTTGAATCTGATGCAGACAAGGTAGTTGAACGTAATCTTGAATGCAGTATTATAGTGGGAACACTCTCAGGTTTCATACTGGTGCAGTCTATTTGTTAGCTTGCCTTGGATCTGAGGGCTGTGGGCGATACTTCTATGTTCAATGGCTGTAATAAAGCTGATAGCAAGTTATTGCCAGCTTTTTGACTTCCAACAAATGAGATATTGTGAATTAATTGTCCAATTTATCTACTGGTACCTGCTTTAAAGAATAAGTATCTGAATGGTATGGCAATGGTATGGCATACTGCCAAGAGTGAGTTAGTGACAACTTCAGATAGTCAATATCCCTCAGTCCTACCTTTAAGCTGCTTCAGGTCTCAAATACAGCTTTTAAACATCATTGATTAATGTATCCCCATACTTTAATCAATGAATGTTTAAAAGCTGCATTTGAGATCTGAGGCAGCTGAAGGGTGGGACTGAGGTATATTGACTCTCCAAAGCTGTCAATTACTCACTCATGACAAGGTTGCACACGATTGTCATGCCATCCAGATACTGATCCTTCAGAGCCCGGAACCAACTGGATGAGTTGGACAAATAGTTCATGATATCACATTGATTGGAAGTCAAAATGCAAGCAGTAACTTGTTATCAGCTTTAGTGCAACCATTCAGCATGGAAAAGATGCAGCATCAGACAATGCTTTCTGACACCACACAGCTGAGTTATCCTACTACTGTTCTTGAGATTTAGCACTGATATGAACGCTTGTAACTGTTGGAGAAGCTGTGGGGCTTTTTTTGCCCCCGAGACCATTTATGTCCGTGTAATGATGGGCCAAGGCTGGAGAAATCATTGGTTGAATCTAGATGACGCCACTTTCTGTTACGATCATAAGTGTCTTCAGACGATGGTGGAAATACTGAACAGATCAGTTAGCCAGTAAAGAGAGAGAAATGGAGTCGTAGTTTTGTACAACATGCAGACAGACCCTTGGGTCCAACTTGTCCTAAACTAATCTGGTCCCATTTGCCAGCATTTCCCCCATATCCCTCTAAACCTTTCCTGTTCATATACCCATCTAGATGCCTTTTAAATGTTATAATTGAACCAGCCTCCACCACTTCATCTGGCAGCTCATTCCATACACGCACCACCCTCTGAGTGAAAAAGTTGCCCCTCACATCCCTTTTATATCTTTCCCCTCTCATCTTAAACCTATGGCCTCTAGTTTTGGGCTCCCTCACCCTTGGCTATTCACTCTATCCATGTCCCTCATGATTTTATAAACCTCAATATGGTCACCCCTCAGCCTCTGACGCTCCAGGGAAAATACCCTCAGTCTATTTAGCCTCTCCCTAAAGCTCAAACCCTCCAATCCAACAACATCCTTGTAAATCTTTTTTGAGCATTTTCATCTTTCCTACAGCGGAATTGAATGCAATATTCCAGAAATTGTCCAACCAATGTCCTGTACAGCCACAACCAAAACAGAGATAACATTTCAGACTTTTCATCAGGGTATTCCCAACAATGGCAGGAATACATATATCAGAGTGATAGTTTCCACTGTATTTTGCATGAATATTATGTTCACTACCATTCTTGGTTCCAGTCTGCCATTTAAAAACAGCCCAACAGAACTGAGGACAATCTCACAGTGGGGAAGATGGAAAGTTCCTAACTGTTAATATCAAACTTCAAACTGTGATGAGATTTGTTAAGCTCAATAAGCAGCTTGTTGTTCATTAAACTAAATCAATCACAGGAAGCACTTAACCTAAAACTGGAGTCTTAGCAAGTAGTGAGCTCCAGAGACAGGAGTCCCAGCAGGCAACAGTATATGGGACCAGGTGCCTAACAAATACTGAGCGATAAACCTGGGTTTAGCAAGCTAACCCACTGACTCTGAGCCTGTGCTAGTACCACAGTGAACTCTCGTGACTTCACACCGAGTGAGTAGTAAAGATTGTCACTGGAGATCCAGTGAAGGAATACCAATGAATCTTGATTTTTGTGTTAAGCCATAAGTTTGAAAACTCTTGATAAACTTTGCTTCAACAAGAACACTAGGAAGTGAGCTTTGAGGAGAGAAAACTACCTACAGGGCTCTGGGCCAAAAGGAGGAGACACGTTTTAGCCAGCTGCAGCCTACATTTTATGGTTGTCTTGTCAATTGGAGTAATCATGTCAACCTCTGTCAAGTAAAGAGACATGTTGCGAACAATGACCTTCTGTGTTATGAGCCAAAGAAAACAAGAGAGGTGTAAATGGAATTTAAATAAGTGTAAGAGTTGATCCAGAGTTTCTGCAAACTGGTAATTAAAACTGTCACATTTGCAGATCTTGACACAAGCTTTACTAATGTACAGGGTAATTCCATGTCGAACTGTTTTGACTGTTGCATCAAAGAGAATGAAATATAATGAAGCCAATAGTTCAGGTGCATGTTGAACAACATAGAAGGTCAACGCTTCAAGGAAACAAAACCAAGTCACAAGGGCTCATTTTGTTAGTACTCAAAGATGATATTCATCCTAGCCCAATGCCAATATACTCCTACAGTGAGCCATTGCAGCCTGCAATCACCTCACTTTTCAGCCTGGCTAAAAATTGCTTAAATAATGACACACTGTCTACTTAAATGTTGGACGAATATCAGAAGATGCACTCTACTCATAAGGCATTTCCAAAGAAAACATCTGAGTGAAAAAGAAATTGAGATTTATAGCTGGTTTAGGGCGTTTGTTTGAGAGCTGACTGATCCAGCTTGCTATATAATGCATTAAATAAGCACAGACTGCCTATATTGCTGCAATCTCATTGCTGCACATATGAAGCCACACTGACAGAGGAGGACAGAATGTGGCCTAATCCTGACACTCCTGCCGAGCGCAGGCAGCTCTGTGGACTGTACTCCAGGTCACGGCATCCACTGCAGGGTCAACGCAGGCTGCTTCAGGGCCAGTGCGAAAACCTGCACTGAACCTGATCTGTGTTTGAAGCCATATCACTGAGCACTGGCCATTCTTGCAGTCATTTAGAACAGTACAGGAAGCAATAACACCAGTGACTGTGAGCATCTTGATCTTCTCATCTTTACTGTGAGTGAGAGTGCTCGTCAGCAGAAATGTCCACTTGGAAAATGGGAGGCACCCACAGGTGAAGAGCTTCCACTTAGTACCAAAGCCCCCCACCTCCTTACGGTGAATGGCCAACATCAATCAGTAAATCTCAATCTTAAAGCATTCATTGTCACTTAACAGCAATAGTTCTTCAAGTGAGTAAATGTCTCATTCCCAACTTCGGATCCCACACTGAGAAATTCCCACTGACAGACTCACACTGACAGTCTCCCACACTGAGGGACCCCCACACAGAGACCCGCCCTTCCCCCACGATGAAACACTCCCACACCGAGAGTCTCCCACACTGAGAGACCCCCACACAGAGACCCCTCCACGATGAAAAACTCCCACACCGAGAGTCTCCCACACTGAGAGTCTGCCACACTGAGAGACTTGCACACTGAGAGACTCCCACACTGAGGGTCCCCAACACAGAGACCCTCCCCATAATGAGAAACACCCACACTGAGACGCCTTCAGTCAGACTCTAGCACTAAATGATGCCACAATGAGTTCTTTTCTGGAATGCAGCAATGGAGCTCTTTGGAGTGGTTTTACTGGAGCACCCCTCACTCACATTAAAGACTTGTTTGTCCATTAGGCTGTGAGGTGATTTGAGAGAATGGGAGTCAACAGCAAACTTTTGTATCTGTAAAGCAGTATAATGGAACAAAATAATCCAAAATGCTTTACAGAAGTATTATCAGGTCCTATTTCATCCTAATCCAGATAAAGGTGTACCAAAACATCACACCAAAAGCTGACAATGAAGTAGCATTTTAGGTGCTAACAGAATTGCAATGCTTCAGGCCATAGTGGTAAAGATGTGAGCTACCTGCATAAAATTGGAGATTTGTTTTGCATTTATTAGTTGCCATGATTTAGACGTTACTGGCTAGGCCAGCATTCATTGATCCTTCCCAATTGCCCTCAGGAAAGCAGTGTTGAATTGCATTCTTGAACCACTGCAGTCACTGATTATAAGTACATTCATAATGCCACTCGGGCGGGAATTCTAGAATTTTGACCCAGTGACAGTGAAGGAGCGGTGATATATTCCTTAGTCAGGATGGTGAGTGGCTTGGAGGGGAACTTGTAGATGGTGGTGTTCCCATGTGTCAATTGCCCTTGTCCATCTAGATAGAAGTGGTCATAGGTCTGGAATGTACTGCTGAAGGAACCTTGACAGTGTACGTCAGTTCTGGAGAGAGTGAATGTTAAATATGGTGGATGGTGCCAGTCAAGTGCCTTCTCTTGGATAGCGTTAAGTTATCTTCTGTGTTGCTGGAGCTGAAGCCATCCTGGTATGTAGAAAGTAGGACATCACAGTCCCGACTTGTGCTTTGGTTGCCAGGAGATCAATTAAACTCTGAAAGGAATCCCAGCCTCTGTTCTAGTCGCCACATTACTTATATGGCGAATCCGATCAGTACCTGGTCAATGATAAACCCAGGATGTTGTTCGTGAGGCATTCACTGATGGTAATGCCAATGAATGTCAGGAGAAATGGTTGGCTTCTCTCTTGTTGGAGATGGTCATTGCTTGGCGTTTGTGTGGCACAAATGTTACCTGCCACTAATCCTGGGAACTACCGACCAATTAGTCTTGCGTCTGTGATGGGAAAATTATTGGAGAGGATTTTGAGAGGCAGGGTTTATGATTACTTGGAAAACCATAGCTAGTTTAGAGCATAGATTTCTGAGGAGCCGGTCATGCGGCACAAACCTTATTGAATTCTTTGAGGACGTGACAAAACATGTTGATGAAGGTAGAGCAGTGGATGAGGTGTACATGGATTTTAGCAAGGTGTTTGATTAGGTTTCCCATGGCAGGCTCATTCAGAATCTAAAGAGGCATGGAATACAGGGAAATCTGGCTGTCTGCGTACAGAATTGCCCAAATAAGACAAAGGATGTTAGTAGATGGAAAGCATTCATCCTAGAGCTCAGTGTCTAGTGGTGTTCCACAGGGATTGGTTCTGGGATCTCTGCTCTTTATGATTTTTATAAATGACTTGGATGAGGAAGTGGAAGGGTGGGTTATTGTGCTTGCCAATGACAAGAAGTTTGGTGAAGTGATGGATAGCTTGAAGGGCTGTTGTAGGTTGCAACGGGACATTGACAGAATGCAGAACTGGGCTGAGAAGTGGCAGATGGAGTTCAGCCTGGAAAAATGTGAAGTGATTCGTTTTTGAAGGTCGGATTGAATGCAGAATATAGGGTTAAAGGCAGGATTCTTGGCAGTGTGGATGAACAGAAGGATCATGGGGTCCATGTCCATAGATTCCCTCAAATTTACCCCCCAAGTTGATAGAGGTGTTAAGGCATATAGTGTGTTGGCTTTCGTTATCAGGGGGGATTGAGTTTAAGAATTCTGAGGTTTTGCTGAAGCTCTATAGAGCCCTGGTTAGACCACACTTGGAATATTGTGTTCAGTTCTGGTCACCTCATTATAGGAAGGATGTGGAAGCTTTAGAGAGGGTGCAGAGGAGATATACCAGGATGCTGCCTGGACTGGAGGGTATGTCTTATGAAGAAAGGTTGAGGGAGCTAGGGCTTTTCTCACTGGAACGAAGAAGGATGAAAAGTGATTTGATAGAGGTGTAAGAGATGTTGAGAAGCAAAGATAGAGTGAATAGACAGATACTTTTTTCTCAGGGTGGAAATGGCTATCATGAGGGAGCATAAATTTAAGGTGATTGGAGGAAGGTTTAGGGGAGATGTCAGAGGCAGGTTCTTTACACAGAGAGTGGTGGGTGTGTGGAATGCACTGCCAACAGTGGTAGTAGAGTCAGATACTTTCTGGACATATAAGCGACTCTTGGATAGGTACATGGATGATAGTAATATGAAGGGCATGTAGGTTAGCTTGATGTTTGAGTAGGATAAAAGGTCGACACAACATAGAGGGCCAAAGGGCATGTACTGTGCTGTACTGTTCTTTGCTCTGTGAAAGATCATCAATCTGCAATGGGTGTTCTGTTTCAACAGATGTTGCCTGGCCTTCAGCAGTTTTAGTTTTTCAGAATTCCAGCATGTGCTTATCTTTTGCATTGACCTGCCATTGCACGAAGTGTAAAACCTACGCCTCCCTTGCCACCTCTGACCAAGGGCCTAAAGGATCATTTCAAATCCAGCAGAGATTTTCCTGCACATCCACCCACCTCATCTATTGCATCCGTTGCTCTCGATGTGGTCTCTTCTACATCAGGGAGACAGGATTTCAGCTTGTGGAACATTTCAGGGAACATCTCTGGGACACATGCACCAAACATACTCACCGCCCTGTGGCTGACTGCTTCAAATCCTCCTCCCACTCTGCCAAGGACATACAAGTCCAGTGTCTCCTCCACCGCTAAACCAAATCCACCGCCAACTGGAGGAAGAACACCTCATCTTCCGCCTCCAACCACACTGCACCAGCATCGACTTTACCAGTTTCCAAATCTCCCCTCATTCCCAGATCCAGCCCTCCAACTCAGCACCGCCCTCCTGACCTGTCCCACCTATCCACTCCGCCCTTCCCACTGACCTACCACAATTACTTACCAGCTGCGTTCACCAACCTCCTTCCCAACTGCCTTCCCCCTGCACACCCCCACCCCCTATTTATCTCTCATTCCCCCTTCACCCGCCACAATCATGATGAAGGACTTAACGCCCGAAATGTCAACTCTCCTGTTCCTTGTATGCTGCCTGACCTACTGTGCTTTTCCAGCACCACACTTTTCAACTAATAATGCATGGGCCAAGGCTATTGGTGGCATACGTTCCAATCCCACTATGGCAGGTAATAAAGTTTTTATTTCATGTTTTAAAAATTGGATCTCGTGACCATGTAATCAAAATGCATCTGGCTCACTAACGCTCTTCAGAGAAGGAAATCTGCCAACCTTACCTGGTCTAGTCTTCATGTGAACCCAGACCTACAGCAATGTAATTAAAGTCATGGAGCCACAGAATTGATCTTAACTGCCCTGTGAGCAATTAGGGATGGGCAATAAATGCTAGCAATGTCCACTGCCATTAACAAATATAAAGAGCACTGTCTTTAAAGTCACCTTCAAACAGGAAGCACCATCCATTTTCAAAAGCGATCTTTACTTATCTAGCACCGTTACAGTAGTACAGCACCCCAAGGTGTTTCTCAGGGCTGTTTTATGTTTCTTAGACACTTTGATAGAAAAAAACATATTAAAACATTTCAAAATTAGCTAAAACCTTACAGGAGGAGAAATAGATTGTGAGGTATTGTGTGCAGGTGATTAAGGATATAACTCTAGAGTTTAGACAGCTCAAGACATAGCCTTGAGTTGATAAGTAGAGAAAGGAATTAATGATGGAATTCAGGGCTGAGGCCAAGAAGCCAGAATTGTAGCAATGCAATGATTTCAGAAGGGTGTGGGGACTGGAGGAGGACATAGATAGGGAGATGTGTAGGGATTGAAGGAGGTTACAGAGATAGGGAGCACTGTATGGGCTGGAGGAGGTTAAAGAAATAAGGAGGGGTTTAGGAACAGGAGGAAATTACAGAAATACGGAGGGGTTGGAGAAGTTTATGAGATAGGAGGCGCTCTAGGGGCTGGAGGAGATTACAGAGATAGTGAGGCTGGAGTAGGTTACAGATGGGGAGCAGTGTAGGGGCTGGAGGAGATGTAGGGTTGGTCTTGTGGACTGATAGGGTGTTGTGCGCTGGTCCTACAATGACAGGGCTGAGGCCATGAACGTTTTGCAGCTTTGAAATAACTGCACGGAGGCTGGTATCCCATCACCAAGTCACCCTTTATTTACATGTGCCAATGCATTGGCTCCGACCGGCCAGCTCAGAGCCAGTCCTTAGAATGAGGAGATTCTTGAATCTCCTGTTTATGTCTGTACTCCCTGATTGGCCCAGATTAACAATCCCAATCAAGGATCTCACAGTCAATGAGACCCACCCCAGCCCTTGTTCCAATCAAGACAAGCAAAAGATAAGCATTTAAAATTGGAAGCATTGCTGTGCCATGAGTCAGTGTTGGAATATAAAAAGCAGAGATGTGCTTCTGAGACTTTATAAAGCTCTAGTTCGGCCCCATTTAGAATACTGTGTCCAGTTTTGGGTCCCACTCCTCAGGAAGGACATACTGACACTGGAGCGTGTCCAGCGGAGATTCACACGGATGATCCCTGGAATGGTAGGCCTAACATAACATGAACGGCTGAGGATCCTGGGATTGTATTCCTTAGCGTTTAGAAGGTTGAGGGGACATCTAATAGAAACTTACAAGATAGTGCATGGCTTAGAAAGCGTGGACGCTGGAAAGTTGTTTCCATCAGGCGGGGATACTAGGACCTGTGGGCACAGCCTTAAAATTAGAAGGGGTCAGTTTAGAATGGAAATGAGGAGACATTTCTTCAGCCAGAGAGTGGTGGGCCTGTGAAATTAATTGCCAGAGAGTGCAGTGGAGACCGAGATGTTAAATGTCTTCAAGGCAGAGATTGATAAATTCTTGATCTTGCAAGGAATTAAATGCTATGGGGAGAGTGCGGATAAGTGGAGTTGAAATGCCCAACAGCCATGACTGAATGGCAGAGTGGACTTGATGGGCCAAATGGCCTTACTTCCACTCCTATGCCTTATGGTCTTAATGTTGGTCTAATATGTTTCACTGATTTAAAAGGGAAACCTGATTAAAATGGTTCACAGTTACCTTTATGAAAGGAGTGCCAGCTCCCTGTATCCATTAATCGAAGACTCCATTCATCAATGTCCGATCTCTGAAGCCTATCCATTACAGGGCATTCATTGAAATGTGGTGAATGAGGTAGAGTACTGCAGAATGGAAAAATCTCTTCATTCTCTTGAGTTCCAACATTTTTTGCTGGCCAATTTAGTTTGATAGGGATTGCCAAAGGAACGAATGGGTCAGTGAGCACAAATATCAATCTCTGGCTCATTTCTGCGCTAATTGTAAATTGCATTGAAGATCTGAGTGCCATCACAAGATTTCAGAATGGCCTGTAGCGCCGGTGTGAACAGAGAGCTCTTGTTTAAAGGCGGCATTCTTTTCAACCCTGGGCTGTTTCTCTGCCTGTTTTCCTCCGATAATCCCTTGTCCCATCCACAGTGGCACTAAAGTACCAGGCCATGAGAACAGCTGTCTGACAGTCGTGTAACGACCCAAGTGTTGGCATCAAAACCAATTCTGTCCTCGATTCCTACCCAGCAGGGGTCAACAGAAAGCAAATGTAGACCCGGATTGAACGGATTTCCCCCCCCCACCCCCCTCACTATTGGAGCTCATCTACTTAATGGCCTATCACGCGGGGTTGTTGTCCAAGCTTGAGCCTAAGCTTTTGCAGTAGCTACAGTGTTCAGTCTTCCTTCAGATTATGCAGTTCAGCCAAGAATGGCAAGGACAGAATGAGGAAAATTCCATTGGCGATAAACGTCCTCAACAAAGTCTGATATGGAAGATCCAGGAAATGTGTGAGAAACTCTAGAGTTGGGACAGACCAGTTAAAACACACAAGAGATTGTTCCAAATCCAGGATATTTAATTCCACAAGCTGACTTCAGTTTAGGTTAAAGCCCAAGCGTGCATCAAGTCCACATGAAAATTGATGTGTTGAAATACAGCTTTGTTCACTGATGAATATTCGGTCAGTGAAATGCATCACTTCTAGATTTGGTTGAGTTAAAAGTTGAAGGATTGAGTGTGTATGGTATTGAATTGTTTCAGACGGGATACCTTGTGTCTACGGCCATGGGTGATGGGTTTTGTTGTCTGCCTATGAGAACTTGTTTGACACAGTGAGTTGTTTTGGCCTGGGCTGCACTGCCTAAAACAGGGGTGGAAGTAGGTTCAATCGTAATTTTCCAAAGGAGATTGGATATATGTTTGAAATGAAGAAGTGAAATGCAAGCAAGGGAGTGGGACTGATGGTTGGCCTGATGGATAGGCAGAGTGGTCTTCTTACTGTGCCGTACTATTCATTTTGTAACCACAGAAGGCAGAAGTTGGATCTGTTGAAATTTTCAGATGCATGCTTCCTAATGCACAGGGAGAGGTTGTGAGATGGGGCCACCTCATGTTTCACTGTAACGCTGTTAAAAGGAACCTTCAAGTCCACCCGGGTTTGGAGACATGAAAAGATCTGATAGGATGAATGATAATTCAGTTTTTAGTGATTGGCCTGATCCGCTATCTTGTGACACACCTCCAGAACAGGTTGGACTTGAACTCAAGCCCTGCAGTCCAGAGGTATGGACATACCAGTGTCATGGGAGCCCATTAGTGGTTGGTAACTTGGTGACACGAAGATCCCTGTTAGAATTTCAAGAATCTTAATTAGTTACAGCAAATTGTTTTTATTGTCACACAACAGGGACTGGCACATTACAGCGTGCAGGTAGTAAATCATAGCACCAAAGCAGATCATATATTACCCATTCAGTTCCTAGACAGAGTAGCAAGTACCATTCACTCCCCTGACTTCTCTTTCTTTATCATTTTAATTTGTTACCTAGGCAGCTGTTCAGCTCCAAACAGCATTTGCATCCGCCCACACAAACTAAAATGCTATTTTCAGTCTCATCAAACTTTATGTTGTTTGTCAAACATACCCTCTCTTTTATTCACCCTCGTTTTGATCATATGGCCCAGAGGATCCAATTGTTCTCATCCTCATACGGTCGTTTAACCTGCAAAGACAGTCCACACACATCAACTCTCCGACTTCTCTTACCCCTGTCACACATCTTGCAAAGGGATTCTGTTTTTCTGCTCCTTGCTATTCAGACATCAATGGTCATTTATTGCAATGGATGGCAACTCAGTTTAACTCTGTTAAAAATCACACAACACCAGGTTATAGTCCAACAGGTTTAATTGGAAGCGCGCTCCTTCATCTCCGAATCAGTTTAACTCTGGTACAGACAATGATGGATTCACTCAGCTCAGATGAGTTATTCATCACACATACTGTTCAAAAGATGCCACTCTAATTCAGTTGTTGATTTTGAGCGGTCCGTCACTCCAGATGTGCAGGTTTAAATATGATCAGCTCAGCATATTATCAAGTGTGAAATTGCATGGAAGGAGAATTAGGAGAAAGTGAGGACTGCAGATGCTGGAGATCAGAGCTGAAAAATGTGTTGCTGGAAAAGCGCAGCAGGTCAGGCAGCATCAAAGGAGCTGGAGAATCAGCGTTTCGGGCATGAGCCCGAAAGTTCCTGAAGAAGGGCTCATGCCCGAAACGTCGATTCTCCTGCTCCTTGGATGCTGCCTGACCTGCTGCGCTTTTCCAGCAACACATTTTTCAGCTCTGGAAGGAGATATGGCAAACATTAATAGACAAATCTACTCCTACAGAAACCAGCCTTGTACGGTTAAAGTTGTCCACACACAAACTCAGAACAGGGGGTTCAGAAAAATGGGGGAATGACTGCGTAAGAGAGGAACAAAAGAAGAATTGAGACAACCAAGAAGAGTGAGAGAGTGACTGAGATGGGCTGGGTGCAAAATGAGATAGGGAGGGACAAAGTGAGAGAGGGGAATGAAAGTGAAACAGAGAACCGATGAAGAAGATTCTCCCACTGGCAGGGGAGACTAGGATACAAGGGCACAGCCTCAAAGTGAAGGGACTACCCTTTCGAATTGAGATGAGAAGGAATTTCTTCAACCAGAGAGTGGTTAACTCACTGCTGCAGAAAGCTGTGGAAGCCAAGTCATTGTGTACATTCAAGACAGAGACAGATAGGTTCTTGATTGGTAAGGGGATCAAGGGTTATGGGTGGAAGGCAGAGAATGGGGTTGAGACACATACCAGCCATGATCAAATGGCAGAGACATGCCAATGGGCCGAATGGCCTAATTCAGCTCCTATATTTTGTGGTCTTTGGAATTCAACTGCTTTATCTACTTTCAAATAGAAATGTCCAATGTTCTTTTGCACTATGAAGCTCTCTATTCCAACCAGCACCACAAAAAATGCCAATCATACCCACTCCTAACCCTGTCAGAATTGAATACCATTAGTTTCCACACTGCCTCTTTAGCAGATACCAACCAACTCAGTGAAGGATCAAACCTAAGGCATTCTTTCTGTGTACCATTCAATTTTGCATTAGCACAGGGAGCTATCAGAGACCTTGTCTTCTCACTTTTGATTACATCCCAGGGACAACATAGCCATGCTTGATTCAGTTGACATAAAGGTTAAAATGGCAGGTCTCAGAAAGTATGTAGAAATGCACTGTACTGAATATTATAGAGCAATGCACCTGCAGCATCCTGTTTATTGATTAACCCAGAGACACAAACAGCATGGCCCTCTATGATTTAGAGTTATCATGTGTTATACAAACATGAACTCTTGAAGTCAAAGCAGCCTCATCCCTTGCGAGCTGTATTAAAGCTCAAAGTAAGTTGGAATGACATAACCTGGGAACATAATCTGATGCTTCATGATCCAAGATTCAGGCAAGGGCTTCCCATTCTGTCACAATCTGGGCCACAAATTTATCAGACTGAAATACCAACTACGTTTACTTTGGATAGAGCCTTTCCTTAAAGCAGTTAAAATAATCAGCACGATTAGTGTCAAGCCAGTTCAACAGACAAACCAATCTTGATTTGAGTCGTCCGTTTTAGCAGGAATTTAACAAAAAATGAAAAAAAATGCACCTTTCGTAAGCACCAGGCATGTTGAAGCACTTTGCAGCCAATTAGAGCAATTTGAGGAAGAGTCACGTTTTGCTGTGTGGCACAATAAACTCCATTAACTGTGCGTAAAGTACCAGGGGGTGCACAAGTTTCCTCAGTGCATTGTGAATGACACATGCCATCTTTCCTGCAGAGTCTATCCTTGCCGCCACACCTACCAAGGCTGAGTCAAATTTGTAACAAACTGGAATGTTTGAAATATTTCAATGCTTCTCTTTCTCTCACTTTACGGAAGACAACCTTGCCTTTTGAGAAGACAATTTACCCTGCGAGAAACAACCGCTCACACAATGGCTCTCTGCATTAGCATGAGCACTGAAGGCCTGTTGACAGCTAACAAGGTTGTAATGGCTGTTGAGAGTAACTTGTGGGGTTAATCAATTGTCCTGCATGCAGGCAACATTGTGACAATCCCATCTGTCATAAAAGAGCCTGTCTTCTTCAGCTGTCAACGATACACAGATTAAAGAACCTTCACTGTTAGCAGAAGCATTCCAGTCTGATTATTCTGGGTTGACTGATTTCAAACCAGGGTGATGACACGTATGCTATAATTGGTATCAGTACCTTATGTTACTGCAGTTCAGAAGAAAGTCTGGAGTGAGAGAGAGAAGAGATTAGCCTCATTGATGGCTATGCAACTACCAACTTGTTTTTAAAACCCATGTGGTTGTCCTTTATGGAAGGGAATCTGCTGTCATGACCCAATCTGACCTTCATGTGACTCCAGACTCATGGCAATGTGGTTGACTCTCAACTGCTCCCTGGAGTGCACCAACAAGTCACGTAGCTCAGAGATTTTAGGGATGGGTAATAAATGCTGGCCCTCATTGATGCACAGTGTTTGAATAATGTGTATACAGGGAGATAGATTTGGCAGATTTCCTGTTTCTGACTGCTGTCCAATGAGGGCCAATGCCTGGGACAATGGTATGTGCACCAGGTATGTAGGCCTAGCTCTCCATGACAACCGCTAACTTGGCCATGGAGACATGATGCACTGCAATGCTGCAGCTTCTGGGCATTGAGGGCCATTGTGTCCCACATCCCTGTCTGCTGCTCCTGTTCCTGGCCATGTTCATGGGTGAAGTCCCTGATCGCTGAAACCTCAGGCTCCTCTGCTACCTGTGACAGAGCAAGTATCTGGTCTCTGCCAGCCCTCCAAATGGCAGTGCCCTGGGCTGGTCCTTCCTGGGCCAGTTGTGGCGCTGTCACAGTGAGATGCTCACCAGCTTGTGTTCCCTGAGGTTTTAAGGTTGACATTCCCACTGTATTTGGAGTGGTGAGGGCTGCAAGAGAGAGCCTTGCCAATGCTTCCTTATAGATTCATAGAGAGCTGCAGCACTGGAAAAGGCCCTTTGGCCCATTACATCAATGCCAGTCAAAAACAGCCACCTTACTATTCTAATCACATTTTTCAGCTCGTAGCCTATCGCTGGGTACTTCTTAAATGTTATGAGGGGTGACTGCTTCTACTACCCTTAGCATCAGTGATTTCCACATTCCCACTACCCTCTGAGTGTAAAGGGTTTCCTCACATCTCCTGTAAACTTTCTGCCCCTTCGCTTAAATCTATTAACCCTGCTCATTGGTCCCCCCATCAAGGGGGAAACTTTTGTTTTGTTTATCTTGTCTATGCCCCTGATACATCAAGTCCCCTGACACTCTCCTCTGTTAGAAAGAAAACCAGCCCAGTCTGTCCGGTCTCACTTCACAACTGAAACTCACCAACCCAGTTAACATCCCGGTAAATCTCCTCCGCACCCTCTCCGATGCAATCACACCCCTCCTATGGTGTGGGTTCCAGGACTGCACACAGTACTCTAGCTGTGGGTTAACCCATGTTTTATGTAGGTCCAGCAAAACCTCCCTGCTCTTAAACTCTATGTCTCCCCTAATAAAGGCAAGTATCGCGCATGCCTCCTTAGCCACTTTATCCGCCTTCAACTTCCTATGATGCCTCAGCAGTCTCTTGCTCGGAGGTGGCTCCTGACAGAGCAGATCAATTCTGTGCAGAGATTATGGATGCCCCCCCGCCAACAAGGTGTTACAACTAAGGGTTGCTGAAAGGTCTTGGGGCCACAGGAAAGCATGAACCTTCTCGATCATGGCCTCACACAGTCAGAAGCATACAACTGTATGCACTAACTCCCTCCTTTCCATGCCAGCAAAGCACTTAAAATCAACCATCAGAGCTTAAAGTTCACGCTCTCCGGTCTATTCGCGAGCGTACCCACCAAGCTGAACATCTCTAAGCTGGTGGAGGGACCAGTGCGGGTCTCGTCAATACATCCTCTGAAAGTTCATTTGCTGCCTGAGGGGAAGGTGGAGCTGACAATCTCCAGCACTGGGTACCTATAAAAGTGGGAACAAGAGGAATTAAAGTGTGTGCAAATTAGGAATAAGTTAGCACTGGTGGCGATGGGAGAGCAATACTGCACAGCACAATGACTCTTACTGGATGTCTAGACCACTGAGCTATCCCTGCCCCCACCAGGGGATGTGTTACTTCTCGAGCTAATACTCATATTTTCTCTGAGTAGTCAGCGAGGATCCTGATCTCTTTCTTATCTTGGCCATCTTGGTCTGGTGCTGGGGACCACTGTTTCCTTCAATGAGTCAAAAAGAGGGATTGAATGTGTTGGAAGAACAATTTGTGGTGACACATGAAGAGGAGAGATGGTAAGGTGTCCCCAGTGACTGAGCAGGATACACAGAGGTCAAGATAGGTTAATGGTTTGGGAGAACACAGTGAGTGAGGGACAATGAGTGAACATGATGCACGCAGCAGTGAGGGTTATGGTCCATGTGCCTTGGTGAGATGTGTGTTCAGTGGCAGAGTTGGAAAGACTGGTGGTCGTCGAGTGTGGGCATTTGCTTTACAGAGTGTTGAGGATCATCAACTGTTTGATCGGGGACACAGCGCTGATCCGGGCTGCTTTCTGAGCCCATGCTGAATTGGTCCAATCACATGACTTCCTGTTTGGTTGGGAGGGCGTCAATTTATTCCGCACTCTGTTCCCCACCCACAAAGCAGGATGTGAACTTCTTTTCTGGGTCCAAATGGTTCAGCAGCACAAGACAAGGACCTGTTTCTGACTGGAGTGGTGTGCAGCTGGGCTTTGTTTAAGTATGGCACCAGTGACCTGGAAACAGAGCACTTTGCCTCACTTTCCAATGTGATCCTTCAAGAAGGACACCAAAGAGGCCCAGTCATGGGATTATTGAAGCGAATAGCAGTGGATTCTGGGAAAAAGATGGCTCTGATGCATGACTTTCACTTGACAAAGCACTCTAACTGGGAAAAGGGAAAACAAAGTCTGCCCTGAAGGAAATATTAAATCAAAGATAAAGCATTTTAGAAACCTGTGCTGTGGAATACATACAGAAATATGTTTATCACATTTAAAGTACTTCACTTTGCAGTGACACTCCCCTTGAAATTCAATAATGTGTGCTTCTTAATAAGCAATTAAGTCTCCTTCAGTACCTTGGCAGACTATAATTAAATATGTTGAGCAAAATAATCAGTAATTAATTGCACCATAATTCCTCAGATCACTTGCACTTACCGCTAAAATCTGTTTCAGAAACTTAAGGACTGCTTCTCAGTGTAAGGTTCGAGTGAAGAGCAATTCCCCAATGCTTTAGTTCCTGAACAAACCGGAACTTATCCTCAGGTGATATTGTGTCGGTGAACGCTCTGACTTGCCGTGCCATCCACTGTGATGTTCAGACCTCTGGAACAGGCAATCCATTTTTTTGCCCCTCTACACTGAGCTGGCTGATTTTGTTGAGGGAGGTATGTGAAGGCTTGCAATTAGTCCTCAATACTCCAGGACACGGGAGGACGAAAATCTACAATCTATCCCATTGGAAACTGCATGGCCTGGAATACTTTGGAGCTTCACCCAGACTTCCATCACCATAGCTTTGCTGAGAGCGTTGCACTGTACGAGTGGCCATCTTGTGGATGAGACATTAAATGGTCAGATAACTTATTGTTGTTAATGTTAGCTGAGGGATTGGTTGGGCTACTAAGAGAGCTCCCTTGTGCTTCTTTGAATAGCACCATTTCATACTGAACTGAGAAGGATAGTCTTGCTTTAACATAGATTCACAGAATTGTACAGCACAGAAACAGACCCCTCAGTCCAACCCGTCAGTGCTGACTAGATATTTTACATCAGTCTGGTCCCATTTGACTGCATTTGGCCCATATCCCTCTAAACTCTTCTTATTCTTGTACCCATCCAGATGCCTTTTAAATGTTGTAATTGTACCAGCCTCCACTACTTTCTCTGGCAGCTCATTCCATTCACGCACCATCCTCAGCATGAGAAAATTGTCCCTTAGGTCCCTTTTAAATCTTTCCCCTCTCACCCTAAACCTACACCCTCTAGTTTTGGACTCCTGTAACCAGGGGAGAAGACCTTGACTATTCACTCTATTCATTCCCATCAGGATTTTATCAATTTCTATAAAGTCATTCCTCAGCATCTGACCCTCCAGGGAAAACAGTCCCAGCCTATTAAGCCTCTAGCTCAAACCCTTCAACCCAATCTCACCTAAAAGGTCGCACCTTGTACTGCGCTTAGACGATGTGCTCAACTCTCTGGGGTGGAGTTTGTCTGTACAGTTCTCAAATTTAGAAGCCAGAGTACTTCCCCAACTCCCCCAAACCTGAAACTTCTTAGTGCCTTGCTGAACTATCTGCAATTGCTCACAATCGCATGAATAAACAAATCTGTACAGTTCACATTAATCATATATGTTGTTCTAGCAGCATGTGATGTTTCTGCTGTGTGAAGTGATAAGCAGAATTCTGTTTGCGCATTTCCAGACAAGTGACTTCCTGTGATCTTTGAGCAAGTATCACACCTGCTATTCTGCCTGTGACCCAAAGGAGGTTGCAGAGGTATATCATGCTGGTGGAATAAGCTGTATGTCGCTACGCGTAATACAGAATTGTAAAATTTTTCGATAGTGTGCGCTCTCTCTTGTGCAGCATTTCCTGTGCTGTCATCAGTTTATTATCCTGATGCTTTTTTTTCTTTCTTCACCATTTCTCTTCCACTGTCACCCTGACTTGCATTCACACCTCTCCCTTACACTTGGTTGCACAAATCAAAAGTCAGCAGTGTGCTAAGACAGCTGCCACTGAGTCATAATTAAGGATTTATGAAAGCAAACAGTCCTGAAAAACCAGCCGGGAAAATCCTAATTAAAACAAGCAGAAGCACAACCAAATCAACTGGGCCCGCAATATGATAAAGTTTCCCAAGGTGCCTCATAGGAAAATGATCAAACAATATTTTATACCAAGCTATTTAAAGAGACACTGGAAGATACAAAATAGGAACAGAAGTAGACCAATTGGTCCGTCAAGTTTGCTACGCCATTCAATAAGATCACGGCTGAGCTCCCAGTGTTTCAAATTCCACATTCCTATGTGTCCCCAATAACCTTTGATTCCCCTTGACCTGCAGAATCTATTTACCTCAGAGTCATAGAGATGTATAGCACAGAAATAGACCCTTCAGTCCAATTCATCCATGCGGGCCAGATATCCTAAATTGAACTAGTCCCATTCGCCAGCATTTGGCCTATATGCCTCTAACCTATTCCTATTCATATATGCATCCAAATGCCTTTTAAATTGTACCAGCCTCCACCACTTCCTCTGACAGCTCATTCCATGCATGCACCACTCTCTGCCTGAAAAAGTTGCCCCTTTGATCCCTTTTATATTTTGCTCTTCTCAGCTTAAACCAATGCTCTTTACTTTAGTCTTGGACTGCCCCACCCCAGGGAAAAGACCTTGGCTATTTACCCTATCCATGTCCCTCGTGATTTTATAAACTCCTATGAGGTAACCCCCTCAGTGTCCAACGCTCCAGAGGAAATAGCCGCAGCCGATTAAGCCTCTCCCTATAGCTCAACTCCTTCAACCCATAGAGGGGAGGCAATGGCCTAGTGATATTATTGCTAGACTACTAATCCTCAAATTCAGGTAATGTTCTGGGGACCTGGGTTCGAATCTCATCACGGCAGATGGTGAAATTTGAATTCAATAATAATCTGGGATTGAGAACCTATTGATGACCATGAATCCATTGTTGGAAAAGCCAATCTGGTTCACTAATGTATTCAGGGAAGGAAATCTGCCAACCTCACCTGGTCTGGCCTACATGTGACTCCAGACCCACAGCAATGTGGTTGATTCTCATCAACCCTCTGGAATGGACTAGCAAGCCATTCAGTTCAAAGGCAACTAAGGACAGGCAATAAATGCTGACCAGACAAAAAAAAACCTGCCTATCTTTGGAATGTAGGAGATAGGAGGAGACTAGCATCCAGAGGAAACCCACTCATACCCAGGGAGGGTGTGCAGTTACCCAAGGGTGGAATTGAACCTTGGTCCCTAGCGCTTTGAGGCAGCAGTGCTAACCATTGAGCCACTATGTCAACCTCAATTTCCATTGGATATGACTGCCACATCCGATGTCAATTCAGTATTCGGATCCTCTTCTCTACTCAACAACATAGTCTGGGATGTCTGTTTTTTCTTTCTTTCTCTCTTTTTTCTATATTATTTTAGCATGCTTACTTTAAACAGGTTGATTTGTCTGATGTCAGATAGAAATCACAATACTTGGCCAAAGCAATCCATGTTGGTGATAATTCTCCACATCAACAGTAGTTATATTAAATGTCTTATTATTTATTAATATGCGATACTACTGTGAGAGGAATGCAGTAGAAATATATTACTTGATTGGCAGCTGTACTGCCACTAGTGATCCCTAACCTGGTATGTGGAGGGCCAGTAACCTGGAATAGCTCAATGTATCCAATAAAGACAGGCCGCCTTTTTGTTCTGGATAAAGTTACATTGAAATGCAAATATTTAGAAACTTACAGGTGTAGAGAAGCAATGCCAAAGCTTTAATGTTCTGCGAATGGAGGTGCTGTACCTAGATAAATATTTGTAATGTTTCGTCCAAAAGAAAACAGTCCAAGTCTACATGTTATGACCAGATTCTCACTGGATGTCACTCGGGTCTCGTGGAAATAATCCAGCCACTTTGTCCTTGGGGCGTGGATGAGATGAGAAGGAAAATAGGCTTTTGTTCATTTCAGACATTCCGAGGATTCCGAAGGGTTCTCCACTAAAAAGCTTCATCCAACAAAGCCTTTCATGCAGCGGGCATACCGGCTTCTCAAGCCTGATTAAGTCCTGTGCATTTGACCCACACAATAGACCAATCTGAATCTCTTGACAGCTGTTTGTACCCAGAGGTTAGTGGTCACAGAGGCTTGTTCTCAGCGCCGGGGTTTGGACAATGTGTCCACATTTCATATGTCATCTCTCTCCGTCACAGACACATCTGTGGGTCTGCAAGTGTGGACCTGCCCCAATATGCACACCATTCAGACTGGAATTCTTTTCAAGCTGTACATGAAAGAAGCAGCATTAGGTGCAGAGTACTGAGTGAATGAGCGCCCACAGATCAGGGGGAATTCCATTTACTATTTCAAACGCTCTAATTGCACAAGCTTTCTCATTCTGCCGGCTCTGGGGAAGACTGGCATCTTCTGGTCCAGGAGAATTAATGGGATTGTTTTGTGAGGTAGTTCACTGTGTGATGGGAAAGTATATCAGGAATTTGAGCCTGAGATTCATCAGCATTGACTTGTGCTTTTTGATCCAAGAATTTTTCGTTAACTCAATAACAGTTACCGATAGTGTAGCGAGACTCGCTTTTGGAAATAAATTCCACTGCATTTAAGTTCAGCGTTTGTCTTGGCTTATCCATGAAACTGAGGTGTGCTGAGGGACTGTTGCTCTGTCATTGGCACTGTCTCTCATATGAGATGTTGAACCAAAGGATGCTTCCATTGCTGTTTTTGGATTTTGCTATGCATTAATTGACTGTTTTAATGAACTGCATAAATTAACTGTTTCTTGCATTCCAACAACAAATGCATTTCAAACTCATTTGATTTGCTGTAAAGTGCTCTGTGTTCCTTGAGGTTGTGAAAGATAAGATTAGATTCCCTACTGTGCGGAAACAGGCCCTTCGGCCCAACAAGTCCACACCGACCCTCCAAAGAGAAATCCAACCAGACACATTCACCTACTCCCTACTAGTGCACCTATCACTATGGGTAATTTAGCATGGCCAATTTAACTGAATTGCACATCTTTGGACTGTGGGAGGAAACCGGAGCAAACCCACGCAGACACAGGGAGAATGTACAATCTCCATGCAGAAAGCCACCCGAGGCTGGAATCAAACCTGGGTCCCTGGCGCTGCAAGGCAGCACTGAGCCACTTGGACTCTATATATATGGAACATTTCTTTGTTGTGAACATTTGAAAGCTTCACTCATGAATGGCCAGGAACCAGACGATCTAATCTTAAGGACATAAGAAATGGAACCAGAAGTTCTTTTCATTATTTATATAAACAATTTGAATGTGACCATTGGAGATATGGTTAGTAAGTTTGCAGATAACACCAATATTGGAGGTGCAGTGGACAGTAAAGAAAGTTACCTCAGAGTGCAATGGAATCTTGATCAGATTGGCCAATGGGCCGAGGGGTGGCAGATGGAGTTTAATTTGGATAAATGTGAGGTGCTGTATTTTGGAAAGGCAAATCAATGCAGGATCTGCTGTGGTAAGATCCTGGGGAGTGTTGCTGAACAAAGAGACCTTGGAGTGCAGGTTCATAGTTGCTTGAAATTAGAATTGCAGATAGATAGGATAGTGAAGAAGGTGTTTGGTATGCTTTCCTTTATTGGTCAGAATATTGAGTACAGGAATTAAGAGGTCATGTTGTAGGTGTACAGGGACATTGATTAGGCCACTGTTGGAATACTGCATGCAATTCTGGTCCCCTTCCTATCGGAAAGAGGTTGTGAAACTTGAAAGGGTTCTGAAAAGATTTACGAGGACGTTGCCAGGGTTGGAGGATTTGAGGTATAGGGAGAGGCTGAACAGGTTGGGGCTGTTTTCCCTGGAGCGTCGGAGGTGGAGGGGTGACCTTATTGAGGTTTACAAAATTATGAGAGGTATGGCTAGGATAAATAGACAAAGTCTTTTCCCTGGGGTGGGGGAGTCCAGAATTAGAGGGCATAGGTTTAGGGTGAGAGGGGAAAGATATAAAAGAGACCTAAGGGGCAACTTTTTCATGAAGAGGGTGGTGCATGTGTGGAATGGGCTACCACAGGAAGTGGTGGAGGCTGGTACAATTACAACATTTAAAAGGCATCTGGATGGGTATATGAACAGGAAGGGTTTGGAGGGATATGGGCTGGGTGCTGGCAGGTGGGACTAGATTGGGTTGGGATATCTGGTCGGCATGGACGGGTTGGATGGATGTGTTTCTGTGCTGTACATCTCTATGACTCTATGAATAAGATGATCCAGGGGTGCCAACAGCCGGAAGAGTGAAGACGCTGAAGAAGACAGAGAGACTGCGTGGCTTTGAAATCAATTTGATGTAATTTTAATAAGTTGTCTTATTAGAATAGCATATTGTTCAAGAGTTGGAGGCAGATAATAAGCAGTTAGGAAAAAGGGGGGCTTAGATTTGTGAATAGTTTTTGTTTAATGTTCACTTTAAGAGTTAAAAAATAAATTGATGTTATTTTCTTTAAATAATGGAATTTAGGAGTCTCTGTCACACATATTTTAATAGGTTAGGAGACAAGGCGAGCTTTTCTGGGAATTTGGTTTAATTAACAGAAGGGTTCGTCTCCATGTTGTAACAGTATGCTTGCCTTTATTGGTCAGAGCATTGTGTATAGGAGTTGGGAGCTCATGTTGTGACTGTTCTGGGTATTGGTTAGGCCACTTTTGGAATACTGTGTGTAATTCTGACTTCCTCCTAAAGGAAGGATGTTGTGAAACTTGAAAGGATTCAGAAAAGATTTAAAAGGATGTTGCCAGGGTTGGAGGGTTTGAGCTCAAGGGAGAGGTTGAATAGACTGGGCCGATTTTCCCTGGTGCATCAGAGGCTGGGGGGAGTGAGCTTCTAGAGATTTATAGAATTATAAGGGACATGGATAAGGTAAATAGACGAGGTCTTTTCCCCGGGATAGGAGAGTCCAAAACTAGCGGGTATTGGTTTAAGGTGAGAGGGGAAAGGTATAAAAGCAACCGTAACAGGTAACTTTTTCACTCAGAGGGTGGTGCATGTCTGGAATAAGCTATCAGAGGAAGTGGTG
Organism: Chiloscyllium punctatum; assembly: GCF_047496795.1. NCBI lineage: Eukaryota > Metazoa > Chordata > Chondrichthyes > Orectolobiformes > Hemiscylliidae > Chiloscyllium > Chiloscyllium punctatum. The sequence continues at coordinate 79,432,135 of NC_092744.1, forward strand.
GATGTTGGTACAATTACAACATTCAGATGGCATCTAGATGAGTGTTATGAATAGGAAGGGTTTCAAGGGATATGGGCCAAATGTTGGTGAATGGGACTAGATTTATTTAGGCTATCTGGTTGGCATGGACGATTGGACCAAAGGGTCTGTTTCCGTGCTCTACACCTCTATGGCTCTAGACCACATGGCTCTTTAAGCCTGTACTGCCTTACAATATGATCATGGCTGTTTCTGCCTCAATTTTCCCACCCGCTCCATACAGAGCAGTGGTCACTACTGTGCTCCTGTCTTGCAGTATACCTTAGACTGTGTTCCATAAGCAGCGCATAAGAACACTAAAATAATTACAACAGTAATCTCTCCAAAAAATCTTTTGGATTCAATGGAAGGACTGTTGAACAGTTGCCACTGTCCTTCTCAGAGGCAACTTCATGAACGTTCAGACAGAGCTCCCAAAAGAAAATCAACATTGATGGACTAGAGACTGTGACTAGATGGCTGAAAAATATCTTCCTTTCAGACCCTGTTGTTTCAACTCTCAACTCACCAGCATTCCATGGAAAGAGAGAAAATACAACAAAGCCAATGTAAAGTTCTCCTTGTGGAGCAGCTTAATGACTTGGAGGAGCGAGCTACCACTTATATATTAAGCCATATCATGCTTTGAGTCAAAATGTCTTAATGCTCAGGCAGAGCAGCAGCAGAGAGAGTCTAGAAGCTGAAGGATTGTCTCAGAATAGAGGGTCATCAGTTTAAAGCTGAGATGAGGAGGATTTATTTTCTCAGAGAGTTGAGAGTCTTTGGAATTCCTTTCCACAGTGACCTGTGGGGTCAGAGTTCTTGTGTATATTTAAAGCTGAGATAGATGGATTCTTGATCAGTCAGAGAATCAAGGCTTACAGGGAAAAGGCAGGAAAGTGGGCACGAGGAATGTTGGATTAGCAATGATCCTATTGAATGGTGGAACAGTGTTGAGGGCCAGAATGGCCTACTCCTGCTTCTATTTCTTATGGTCTTATGATCAACATTTAAAATATTCACATACTTTTGAAGGCAAGCTGTTTTTCTATTCTTAGCAAAATGAACAATCTCACACTTCTCAGTGTTTTATTCTGCCTGCCATCTTCTCGCACACTTTCTGAACCTGTCTGTTTCGCTTTTCAGTCTTTGAGGTAGGTATTCTGCTGAACAGATAGTTGCTAGTCCAGCATACTTGGAAGGTGTGCAAGGGGACTCTGCAAAATCCTTAATGTCACACATTGCTGAGAGAATAGTCTGAGGAATTGAATTTTCTTCTGGGCATTATCCTGATGTGTGCAACCCTCCGAAAGTGTCCCTTTCAATCAGAGACTTCAGAGCTTTGATGAAATTAAGTAGTTACTCAGGGAAAGTTAGACTATTAAATACATAATCTCTTTCCTGAGTAACGATTAAATTGACTCAATGCTTACACCTAACATACGCAACAGCACCTCCACTACATAATGTACGTTCCCCACACATCTCAAGGGTCTGTACACCACTCCCATCCCAGGACCTAATATCCCACACCCCAAGCACACTATCTAGCCCCTCCCTGAACCGTAACCTTGGACCTGACACCCCTGCTGCCTACTCCAATCCCAGTCCCTCCACCAAATCAGAATAGACCCTTATCCCACCACAGCCAACACAAAGTCCCTGACCCATTACCTAAACTCTTCATACACCAACAAACCTGATTCTCCAGCCCATCATGACCTAAAGTCTTATTTGCCACCGCCCCCACACACACACTTACCACCTTGCACCCTGGCACTCTACCCAGCTGGCACTACCCCTATCCAATGTGACATCCCTCCCAGCTGGCAATATACCCTCTAACTCCACCTGGCACTGTATTTACCTGATCCCCTATTCACCTGCCAGCTAGCACCCGACCTGCCTTGCCCCCCACCCCACCATCCTGTACCCTACTTTCTTGGCACCCTAACATCAAACTTGACTTTTATACTTAGCCTTTAACAGGAGCTGCCAAAATAACTGTCAGAATCCCTACATCTCCGAATCCAGGAGCTAACTGCTGTGGTCTGGTTTGCCTTCCAATGAAAGCACTGCACTCTGAAAGAACTGGCAGTGTAGCTCCCTATTTCTGAAATAAATCCGCAGAGGCCAGTATCTCGTCACCAGATTGCTCTTTATTGCCACGTGCATAGTATGTGACACTCATCAAGCTAGCTTAGAGCTGTCTCCTAAAGTGAACAGAACCCCTGACACTCCTGTTTATAGCTGTCAGCCAGGGTTCCCTAACTGGACCAGGTTAACAGCCCCAATCAGAAAACTCATATTCTCTGATGTCCACCTGGTCGACTTCATTCCAATCACTGACATAGCCCTGAATAGAATCTCCTGTTAGAAATATGAAGCTCCCTGCTTTTGTAAGAATGAAGGGTTAGCGTAGCAGTCTGCATGAGATTGCCAGTCCCTGGAATATCTTTTCCAGCCACACATTTTCAGCTCTGATCTCCAGCATCTGCAGTCCTCACTTTCTCCAGGAATATCTAGGCCTTTAAGTCCTCCCCACAGCAAACATTCCCACCTAGCTTTGTATCATCAGCAAACTGGGATAGGGTACGCACCCAGCACTGTTCCTTGAGACACTTCAATGATTAAAGCCAAATAAAAATCTCCCCTTAATCCCTACTCTTTGTTTCTGCCTGTTAACCAGTCCTATACTAATATGTTTCTTCCAACACCATGAACACTTAATTTGTGCATTGACCCTTTGTGCATCAATTTATCAAATGCCTTTTGGAAGTTCAAAAATTTTACATCTGCTGGTTCCCCATTATTTAGTCTACAGGCTACAATTTTGATAACTCTAATATGTCTATTGAACACGATTTCCCTTTCATTGAACCATATTGATTCTACACTGTGATTTTCTAAACGCATCTGCTCAATAAATAGATTCCACAATGTTTCAGCTGTCAAGCTAACTAGCCGCAGTTCCCTGTTTTCTCCATAAGGCATCTGCAAGGGCTATTCCCTTTGGTCCTGCAGGAATCATGGATTTCAGGAAAGTCTGGAGACATATCTGGACCAGAACCTTGGGGAGCCTTGCTGGTGTTGTATGGAACTTGCCCTCAGAAAATGTGTATCTTCGTCAGTGGCTCTAGGTCAATGAAGATGGACACAAGTGTGAATTAAAGCAGGCTATTGGGACCGTTATGCCTTTCTGCAAGACTGGAGATGGAGTGTCGATAAAAACAGAAAGTTGGAAATCTGTAACACAGCCCCTCATATCAAGTGCTTGGAAATGATTTGAACTTTGGCATGACTACCTCAGAGGAAACTATAATCAATAAGCTGAGTAGGTCAGTGTGTCTGTGACTTAGCTGCTGCCGTCACTCTGCACAGCTGTTTCTGCCTGTGTGAAATACTCCATCGCTTTCGCTATCAATTAGTGCTTTAAATACAGCCTGAATTATTCAGACAGGTTAATGCATGAGGGTGCAGGCAGTCCATCAATTCTCCATTAATTAACCAAGAGTCATTTTCTACTACAGTTGGGCTTCATACACTTTTTCACTTCCACTCCTTGTAGTTTAGATTCTGGGCAGAGGGATTGTCCATCAGACAGCTCACAGTTTGCACGCTGCACAATCCTGCCTGTTAATGCCAGTGGCTGACATATGGGCCCACATTTGCTGGGTTGTGGAATTTGAATGTGACACAGCATAATTGAATGTCATGTGGAGATGTTTGATATGAATGATAATTCCACTTCAAATGTCAAAACCCATTTACTTTCATTCATTTGTGGGATGTAGGCATCACTGACCCATCCCTCAGAGGGCAGTTAAGTGCCAACTGGAGTCTGGAGTCACATGTAGGCCAGACCAGGTAGGGATAGCAGTTTCCTTCCATGTAGGATATTAATGAACAAGATGGGTTTTTCCTGACAATCGACAATGGTCATCGTTAAACTCCTAAATCCAGATATTTTGGGAATTCAAATTCCACCATCTACCATGGCAGGATTCATGCCTAGGTCCCCAGGACAATACAAGGATCTCTGGATTAATAGTTTAGTGATAATCCAATGAGGCCATCATGCCCCCAAGTGTCAAATTGAGTAACAGTGCCAAATGCAGACTGTGGCCTTTGCTGCCTTATATTCAAACCCCCAGTATAATGTTCCGTCGTCTTTTACTGTCAGCTTTCACTGCACCTTTTAGATTAGATTGCCTAGAGTGTGGAAACAGGCCCTTTGGCCCAATAAGTCCACACTGACCCTCCGAAGAGCAACCCACCCAGACCCATTCCTCTACATTTACCCCTGCACCTAACACTACGGGCAATTTAGCATGGCCAATTCACCTAACCTGCACATCTTTGGACTTTGGGAGGAAACTGGAGTACCCGGAGGAAACCCGCGCAGACACGGGGAGAGTGTGCAAACTTCACACAGACAGTTGCCCGAGGCGGAGAATTGAACCGGGTCTCTGGCGCTGTAGATCACTTCTCTGTGAATCCCTTGGAATTCTTTTGGCCTCTTCAGTTGCCAGATCTCCACCTTGTCCCCAAAGTTTAAAGAAACCATCACTTTAACACAGCAGTCCCCAGAACAAAAACACATTGTGTAAACGCATATAAGAACATTTATTTAACACTTTTATTTGTTGGTAGTCAAAGTACTGAAGAAGTGGGTAAAATGGTTGAAAGGAGAAACCAATAGGATTATTCCCAGTTAGAGTTGGAAATCCAAATAAAAAGTTAATGTAAAAATGACACTTGTATGTGATAGAAAGGAATGGACTGAGCAGACATTGTTTGGTCAGCTCCAGATCAGGTACAATGGTCCAAGTCTTGCTGCAAAAACAAACGTTCTGGTTCATCTGAGAAGTTATGAAAAAGTTAAACACTGGGTAATAATCAGTCAGGGTGCCAATTAATGACTGTGGAATGGGTGGAAGGTGAATGATAAAGTACCTGAAAACATAACTGTTCCTCACCCAATACCTGAAGCTAATTATGGTTCCTTGCATTCACACTAGCTTAAGTGTAGTCTTAGTGTGCAAAGTGCAGTCAATGTTACCTTACTTCTGAAATTCAGCTGTTTTGACCATTTTGGACCAAGATTGTATTGAGTCTGGAGCTGATTGGTCCAGGAGAATACTCAAACTTACCTACTCTCTCCTGGGAACACAGCGATTCTCTCTCTCCCTCAGAAATATGGAGCGTATTTTATAGAGAGACACCGAGTGTCCTGATCCTGGGAAAGAGAGTCTTTGTTCCTCAGTGAGTGTCTCTCTCCGAGGAACACAGAGTGTCTTTCCCAGGATCATAGAGCCTCACTGCCTTCTAGGAAGAGCAAGCGTCTCTCTCTCTCTCTCTCTCTCTCTCACACACACACACACACACACACACACACACACACACACAGACACACAATCTCACGCACCTGGGGAACACAGAACCATTTATTTTATGTGGGTGTCGCTGGCTGGGTCAAAATTAATTCCCCATCTCTAGTTGGCCTGGAGAAGGTTGTTTAGGTCAGAGTGGTGCTGAAAAAGCACAGCAGATCAGGCAGCGTCCAAAGAGCAGGAAAATTGACATTTCGGGCAAAAGTCCTTCATCAGGAATAGAGGCCTGAGGAAGGGCTTTTGACCGAAACGTCGATTTTCCTGCTCATCGTATGCTGCCTGATCTTCTGTGCTTTTCCAGCACCACTCTGATCTAAACTCTGGTTTCCAGCATCTGCAGTCCTCACTTTTGCCCTGGACAAGGTTGTGGTGAGCTACCTTTTTGAACTGGTCCAGTCCGTGTGGTGTGACTATACTGCTAGGGAGGGAATCCATGACTTTGACCCAGTATCACTGATGGACCAGTGATACATTTCCAAGTCAAGACGTGAGTGGCTTGGAGGGGAACTTGGTAAATCCATGTGTCTGCTGCAGTGGTAGTTCTAGATGGAAGTGGTTGTAGGTTTAGCGGGTGCTGTCTAAGGAGCCTGAGGAATTTCTGCAGTGAATCTTGTAGATGATGCACACTGCTACTAGAGGACTGAATACTTGTGGATGTGATGCCAATCAAGCGGGTTGCTTTGTCTTGGATGATGTCATGTTTTTTGAGGGTTTTTGGAGCTGCACCCATCCGTACAAGTGTTGTGTATTCCATCACATTCCTACCTCATGTCTTGTAAATGGAAGCAGGCTTTGGGATGTGAGTTTTTCGCTACAGGATTCCAAGCTACTAAGCTGCTCTTGCAACTGTAGTATTTATATGGCTAGTTCAATTCAGTTTCTGATCAATGATAACTCTCACAATGTTGGTAGTGGAGGATTCAGTGATGGTGATAACATTGAAGATCAATGTACGATAAATTTTCTCTCTTTGTTCGAAATGGTCATTGTCTGGTATCAAGGAGTCCTAGCAAACCTGAAATTGGGCAAGCTCTCCGCACATAGGAAGGTGTTGTGGTTGTTGGAAGTCAGTCATCTCAGCTCCAGGTCATCTCTGCAGGAGTTCCTCAGGGGAGTGTCCTCAGCCCAACCATCTTCAGCTGCTTCATCAGTGACCTTCCCTCCATCATAAGGTCAGAAGTGGGGATGTTCACCAATGATTGCACAACGTTTGGCACCATTTGCAACTCCTCAGATTCTGAAGCAGTCCCAATGCAACAAGACCTCGATAATATCCAGATTGGGCTTACAAGTCGCAAGTAATGTTCGTGCCACACAAATGCCAAAAGCATCACCAATAACAGACAATCTAACCATCACCCCTTGACAGTGAGGTGTTACCATCACTAAATCCCCCACCATCAACATGCTGGGAATACCATTGACCAGAAACTCAACTCAGCCTCATGCACCCAGGTAAAAAATGAGTGATAGAGGTCATTGGTAGGTTAGTGATGAGAATGCTGGCTGAGGCTGCAATTGGTAGAATAGGGCACGTGATGGTGCATTCGGTGTCATGGAGTCAGAGAGCATGGGATCAGACCCTTCAGTACAATCAGTCTTGCTGACATAAACTCGTCCCACACCTGCCTGCTCCTGGTCCATATCATAGAGTCACACAGCATGGAAACAGACCCTTCAGTCCAACCAGTCCATAATCCCACACCTGCCTGCTCCTGGCCCATATCCCTCTAAACCTTTCCTATTCATGTACTGATCCAAGTGTCTTTTAAACATTGTAACTGAGCCCGCATTCTTTGGAAGTTCATTCTAAACATGAACCGCTCCCTGTGTAAAAAATAACACTGAACTTGGTCACTCCTGTGAGGCCATTGAACGTCTTGCTACATTAATTCATTTCCACATAACCTTCTCAACATATGTCTGGAGGAGCTCCTGCAACTCCACACCCAGCCCTAATGCTTATCCATTCTACCTTCTTCACAATGCCCCTATGTGCAGAGTTCAGAAACCTTGGAACATTCCCTCTTCCACGTCATACAATTCTTTACTGTATCTTAAGGCAGAGTTACGTCTTGAATGACTGCCATCAGCAGCCCAGCCACAGTAAAATACACTGGAACAGATGCGGGCTGGCTTTAAACAAGACAGGCATACTTTGGTAATAGTGTCAATGAGGTTAGCCCCTTACTGATGTGTCTAGCTAATTGAAGTGGGTGGTGCTGACTGACTGTGAGTATCATTAAAATGAGCAAGAAAGACAAAGGTGGTGAGTTGCCTGGATTGTAATTAACAGGCATGGGTTAATCACATATCATGATTCCCTGTGCCTGGTCTTGGATACTAGGAGAGTCAGCCTCCACAGTATCCCATTGTCTAATACTTGTAAAGCCTGTGTGGAAAATGTAAACTGAGCAACATTAAGAATAAGAAAATCAACTATTTACAAAATGCATGAAACCATAATATTCTGAAGTGAACTGGATTAAAGGAGACTTTCCTGCTCCTGGGATGCTATCTGACCTGCTGTGCTTTTCCAGCTTTATATCCATTGACTCTGGATTAAAGGAGGTGTCACTGAAATTTGAACCAGATTGTGAGTGCTTCCTAATGTTGGTCTTTCTTTGCTATTATCTATGCTGTCCTGATTTTTGGTAAATCTATGCCATTAAGTGCCTCCTTTTGCGATAAGTTATTCTCCACACCCATACTGGACCAGTTTTCCAACCTCACCTTACAACTGAATTACCCAATTGGACCCACACTGTGATTAATCAAAATTTAGGTTGGGAATTGTGCAAGAATGTGCACCATTGACAGTGGAGTACATTGACTTAGTACAAGGAGCTTTAGATAGGGAGTTGTGAATGAAATACAGGAGCATTGATAAACGATAGGGACATTACATCCTGCCCCACCATTCAAACAGGTCATGGCTACACCTGAACTCTCTTTGTCCACTTTGCTTCATAGTTTTAACTCTTAAAAAAGGTCACCTTGGGGGACAAATCTTTGGGGCCCACCTGGTGTAGGATCCCACTTCTTTTTGTGTGCGGCAGTGTTTTCTGATTTCACTCCTGAGTTGCCTCACACTCAATCGAGATTCTTGTCCTTTGATTCCTTTGGCCCAGCACCAACTGAAGTTGTCAGTGCATCTCCCAGCAACCGTTTCGACCCAACTGAGTCAGAGGAGGCACCATGAGTGAAAAGCACTGACATCCCTTCTGCCAACTAACAACAACGATGGACCTGTTGCTCCAGTTTAACTTCCCACACAAATATGTGACTGTGCATTTATTTCCCACCCTGTTCAGACTCGATAACTCCCCGGTGAGTCCGGGAGGGCTGCTTCACGGGGGGAAGGAATGAAATTGGTGTCACCTTGTAAAGCTGTGAGACAGCTTCTGTCCTCCAGTAGCTTCTGTAATGTTTCAGTGCCGCATCAATAACTCTATGACAAGGTTAGCACTTGTCACATTATCCCAAGATGAAAAAAAAGGAAAGTCCATGATTTCTTTAGCTGCCTTTACACTCAAGGTCTCCTGGAATGAAACCAAGTCCCCATCATTTCACCGTTGCGCAGAGACAGGTTAAAAGAGAAACAGCTACAGAAGCAGTTTAATCAATGCTGGAATGCCTCGGAGATACAACAGAGGCTGCAGTTTCTATGGGGCACCCGTTTGACATTCAGGTCTTATTGGTCTCTTACAGAATTGTGAAAGGAAGATCCTGCAACAACCATGCTAATGTAATCAGATCCTCATTTATATCCCTTTCCTGCCTCATTTCTAATTGTGCCTCTGCTTGTTTCATCTCAGCCCAGTTCCTACACTGCACATGGGACCCTCGTGTTGACATTAACCAGAATCTGACAGAAAACAGTCACACTGTTGCTGTTGTAGGAGTTGGAAGCACGGCCTCATTTTGGCAATGGGTGGGGCAAGAGGATGCTGGGTATATCTTACTCAGATCAGAAGTGGGGCACATTCTTGGGGGCATAATAAAAAAAAAACGGGCTTGTGCATTGTCACTTCCCCATGCCTGAATCCTGGGCATATATGGTGGCAGGTTGGACTGGTACTAAATCAAACAAAATCATGCTAAACTCCACACCTCAGCAAGTAGGATGTTCAGTTCGGAAATAGTTCTGAGAAAAGGCTAATGCCAGATGACCATAGGCAGTACACCTACCAGTCACATGACCCAATCTCTCATTGGTTCAAACCAATGTCCATGTTCAATGACACATTGCTCTCCAATTTTTTGAAGCTTTAACCAGCTATTTCCATTGCTGCCATTTGTGTTTCACTATGCAGGATACAACCTGAGTTAGAATGTTTCCCCATTCCTTCCTATCTCTATGTCTAGGCTCAATTTGAATGGCAATCCTGTTAACTAATTTGAAATCCTGCCCACGCTATCCTGCCTTCCTGTTTCACCAGCTACCTGTGTGATTATCCCTCAATCTCCACTCCTCTGGATTGCTTGCCCCTCTACTGACATTCCCCAATGTTTGGTGACATCTTCATTTAAAAAAAAGTCTTCCATTTACATCATTCCTTCAGATTATTCCAGAGTGCCACACAGCTAAAGGTCCACTGTCAAAGTCCAGTAAGTTGTTACTAGCAGACACAAACACAGCAACCGAATTAGTCACAACCTTTCCCACAACTGCATGGTGTTGGATAAGGAAGCAATGCTGATCAGAAGAAGAGGTGATTGCTCTGCTGTTCTGAATATTGTCTGCCTCAGAATGACAGATAGAAGTTAAAATTACACCACCTTCATATGCAGTTGTCTTGAGTGCTGAAATTATTGTTTATAACATGCAGGACCATTAGGCCCCACCAGTCCATTGATGTTGTAATCTAGTCCCTTCTCATTATTAACTCTGTGAACAAAGCCATCTATTTCTCCTTCAATTGCTGATCTAGCTTAGCCTTAAATGCACTTGAACTGTTTCTCTCAACTGATCCCAGTGGTAACAAGTCCCACAGTAGACGAATCATAAAACTCCTGCAGTGTGGAAGCAGGCCATTTAACCCATCAGGTCCACAACAGCCCTCTGAAGATCATCCCACAAGTTCCACCCTATAATCCAGCATTTCCCATGGCCAGCCCAGCTAGCTTGTGGACTGTGGGAATTTAACATGGCCAACCTGCCTAACCTGTACATCTTTGGACTGTGGGGGGAAACCGGCGCATCCGGTGGAAGCCCATGCAGACATGGGGAGAGTGAGCAAACTCCACACAGACTGTCCTCTATGGCTAAATTTGAACCTGGGTCCCTGGCACTGTGAGGCAGCAATGCTAACCCACTGAGCCACTGTGCCAGTCTTGCTGATGTTTCGGGAAAGGTATTTGTTCTGAGTCGTCTGTCTGAGTTTTGGTGATGAGTTTATCTTGATGGCTTCTACTTTGCTCCTCTCCCTGATTGGAGAGACACTCTCTGGGTGGGATCCTGTGCTGTTCCTGGGAACGGGAAGCAGGGCAGGCTTGGGGAACTTAATTGAGAGAGAAATCACAAATCAAAAACCTGATGACGGGGTGAGCTCTCGCGGTTAATTTCTCAGAACCCTCAAGTGGTATTGAGTTCCCCAGCGGCATGGGGATATCCTTCTATGTGCCTTTGTACGTTATGTATGCTGCTTCAAAGGCAAGATCACCGGAATCAAGGACCCCTCCCCAACTAACCCCTCAGTGAGCCCACATCACAGTGGCTCAGTGGTTAGCACTGCAGCCTCACAACACCAGGGACCCGGGTTCGATTCCAACCTCGGATGACTGTCTGTGTGGAGTTTACACATTCTCCCCGTGTCTACATGAGTTTCCTCCGGGTGCTCCGGTTTCCTCCCACAGTCCAAAGATATGCAGGTCAGGTGAATTGGCCATGCTAAGTTGCCTGTGGTGTTAGGTGCATTAGTCAGAGGGAAATGGGTCAGGTGGGTTACTCTTTGGAGGGTTGGTGTGGACTTGTAGGGCCAAATGGCCTGTTTCCCCACTGTAGGGAATCTAATCCAGTCTAATCACGTGTCTCCAAATCCCCAACAGCATATTAGAGGCATGTGGGCTGGCATATACTTGCTGGAAAAGCTCAGCAGGTCTGACAGCATCTGTGGAGAGAAATCACAGTTAAGATTTCGGGTCGCGTGACTTTTCCGCAGAACTGATGGTAGCTAGGGAAATGTCGGTTTACATGCAGAAGATAGTGTCGGGGGGAGTGGGTAAGGAGTAACGATAGGTGCAGATAGATCCCAGAGAGAGAGAAGAACAGTTGGACAGACAAGGGAGTGGATACCGATCAGGCTTGAAGAGTGAATAACTGTTAATGGAGACTATAAGTGGCAACAATAGGTAGTGAGTAACAACAGGCGAATGCAAATACCAGGCCTGATATATGGGGTAGGAGGCTAGGACACGGGGAGAGTTCAGGCCCTAAAACTGTTGAGTTCCCAAGTGGAAAATGAGGTATTGTTCTTCCAGCTCGCACTGGAGCACTATAGCAAGCCTGAGACAGAGATGTTGGCCAGGGAACAGGCTGGGCTGTTAAAATGGCAGGCAACTGGAAGTTTGAGATTTTGTTTTGCAGACAGGACATAGATGTTCTGTGAAGTGGCCACCCAGTCTACAATTTGTTTTCCCAGTGTAGAGGAGCTTTTCCTTTGGCTGAGCTTTCCCAGCAGCTTCTGTTTCTTGTTTACAGCATCCGCAGTAAACCTCTCTGGTTTTATGTACTTGTGAAAGTTTGGAGTGTGTCACTGCTTCATTCCCTTCAGGGACGTGCTTGGCTAAGCCATGCCATGACAGTTGTCAGGTGGCAGTGGGTTAAAAGCTGCATGGGGCCACAGAGAATCTGCAAGGTAGGGGGGGTTGGCAGGTAAAGGGTCACCAGGTACTGAAGGTCTGCCAGGTGACCTTTGAGCCCATACATGGTTGACCTTTGAACCCACATAGGGTTGTCCTGCAAACATTCAAGCCCCCCCCCACAACAATAGGTAATGGTGGAGGTGCCCCGTTGTCCGTGCTCCTCTTGTTTACAAATGCAATGAGGTAAGAACCGGGGGACCATGCACGAAAAGCTGACTCATGGGGAAGAGAGGTGACACTCGCTGCCACACTCCCTCTCCAACCTTGCCCTCCATATCAGTACAATCTCCACTCTGTGTCCAGCAAATCACTCCCTGGTTTCACCTCCATTCTCTCTTGCAAAGAGAAAGTCAACTGTTTGTTCTTCCATTCCTGACAGATACAGTCTCGCAACTCTGGAGTGATCTTTGTAAATCCTTACTGTCTCTCACCTAGGCTTCTATCTTGTGAAGAACATGTGATGTATGTATTCTTCTTACCAAAATATAGTACCTTACACATATCAAAGCCAAAATGCACCTTGCGCTTAAATCTGAAGCAGAAATTGAACAGATAATATTCTCACCTAGAGGTAAAACATCTTCCAATGGAGTCAAAGTGATGACTAAACATTGCTTCTCCTCGTATGATAATGGGACCTTGTCTTCCTCTCTCATCCCACTCCCCCTCCGTATGTGTATCATGAGTGAGAGATTTGTATCAGCCTGAACTTTATATTTTTACTGTCACTGTGAGGCACCTCCATTTCCACGTCGACCATCTTCATAGCTAGTTTGATTAAAGTTGGACATTCGAAGTGTTAATTGTTGCTGAAACCTTATTGATTTTGCACTTTTCTTTGGGAATAAACCTGCCAGGAAAAGACAGTGCGAAACAGGACCAGAGGAGTTAAGATGTAGAGGTGCAACTTTGAGGGTGAGACAAGAGACAACAATAGGCAATAGGTGCAGGAGTAGGCCATTCTGCCCTTCGAGCCTGCACCACCATTCAATATGATCATGGCTGATCATCCTTAATCAGTATCCTGTTCCTGCCTTATCTCCATAACCCTTGATTCCACTATCCTTGAGAGCTCGATCCAACTCCTTCTTAAATGAATCCAGAGACTGGGCCTCCACTGCCCTCTGGGGCAGAGCATTCCACACAGCCACCACTCTCTGAGTGAAGAAGTTTCTCCTCATCTCTGTCCTAAATGGTCTACCCTGTATTTTTAAGCTGTGTCCTCTGGTTCGGCACTCACCCATCAGCAGAAACATGTTTCCTGCTGCCAGAGTGTCCAATCCTTTAATAGTCTTATATGTCTCAATCAGATCCCCTCTCAGTCTTCTGAATTCAAGGGTATACAAGCCCAGTCGCTCCAGTCTTTCAGCGTAAGGTAGTCCCGCCATTCCAGGAATTGACCTCGTCAACCTACGCTGCACTCCCTCAGTAGCCCGAATGTCTTTCCTCAAATTTGGAGACCAGAACTGCACACAATACTCCAGGTGTGGTCTCCCCAGGGTCCTGTTCAGCTGCAGAAGAACCTCTTTGCTTCTATACTCAATTCCTCTTGTTATGAAGGCCAGCATACTATTAGCCGCCTTCACTACCTGCTGTACCTGCATGCTTACCTTCATTGACTGGTGTACAAGAACACCCAGATCTCTTTGTACTGCCCCTTTACCTAAATTGATTCCATTTAGGTAGTAATCTGCCTTCCTGTTCTTGCCACCAAAGTGGATAACCATACATTTATCCACATTAAACTGCATCTGCCATGCATCTGACCACTCACCTAACCTGTCCAGCTCACCCTGTAATCTCCTAACATCCTCCTCACATTTCACCCTGCCACCCAGCTTAGTATCATCAGCAAATTTGCTAATGTGATTACTAATACCATCTTCTATATCATTAACATATATTGTAAAAAGCTGCTATCCCAGCACTGATCCCTGCGGTACCCCACTGGTCACTGCCTGCCATTCCGAAATGGAGCCGTTTATCACTACTCTTTGTTTCCTGTCAGCCAACCAACTTTCAATCCAAGTTAGTACTTTGCCCCCAATACCATGCGCCCTAATTTTACTCACTAACCTCCTATGTGGGACTTTATCAAAAGCTTTCTGAAAGTCCAGGTACACTACATCTATTGGATCTCCCTCGTCCATCTTTAGAGTTACATCCTCAAAAAATTCCAGAAGATTAGTCAAGATGATTTCCCCTTCATAAATCCATGCTGACTCTGACCTATCCTGTTACTACTATCCAGATGTGTCGTAATTTCATCCTTTATAATCGACTCCAGCATCTTTCCCACCACTGAGGTCAGACTAACTGGTCTATAAGTTTCCTGCTTTTTCTCTCCCACCTTTTTGAAAAGGTGGTACAACATTAGCCACCCTCCAATCCACAGGAACTGATCCCGAATCTATCGAACTCTGGAATATAATCACCAATGCATCCACGATTTCTCGAGCCACCTCCTTCAGTACGCTGGGATGTAGACCATCAGGCCCCGGGGACTTATCAACCTTCAGACCTAACAGTCTCTCAAACACCAATTCCTGGCAAATATAAATTCCCTTCAGTTCAGGTCCTTCAGCCACTGTTACTCAGGGAGATTGCTTGTGTCTTCCCCAGTGAACACAGATCTGAAATACCAATTCAACTGCCATTTCTTTGTTCCCCGTAAATATTCCCCTGTTTCTGTCTTCAAGGGCCCAATTTTAGTCTTAACCATTTCTTTGCCTTTCACATACCTAAAAGACCTTTTACTATCCTCCTTTATATTTTTGGCCAGTTTACCTTCGTACCTCATTTTTTCTCTGCATATTTCCTTCTTAGTTGTTCTTTAAAAGCTTCCCAGTCCTCCATTTTCCCACTTATCTTTGCTATGCAACAAAAGAAGAGGTTTGGGAACCAAGTCCCGGGATCTAATGTTAAGGCAAGTGAAAGATTTGGGGCTGAAAGGGAAGCAAGGGATGCCGTAGTTGAAAGATTCCCGAGGTAGGAATGGTGAGAACTGGAGTAATTTGTTGTCAAGTCTGCACTGTACTGGGAGGAGTGCGTCGCTGGAAATCAGTGACAGAGTGATATATTTTTGTGTCTTAGATGTCCTCCTCACTTGGGAGCTTATCCATGCTTCGGAATACTCACGCAGGTGAACCCCAATTCCTTGTGACCTCTTCATTACAAGAGACCTCACTCAAATTTGAGATAGGAAGCAAAACCTTTGTATGAGTCACTGTCTCCGCCAGCTATCAGGAACATGTATTGAACAAAGGACAAAAAGCAAATTCATTACAAAAATATAAAGCATATATGTTTACTGTCAAAGTGCGTTGGATATCTAACTTTACTGTCAAAATCATGCTGTTCAGCTCCACAGAAGAAGCAAATTCTTGCGATCTTCAGACTAACTAACTCATCACCGAAAGTAACATTTCCTTCACAAAGTGATTCTTTCCTCATTGCTGTAAGAGCTATCTTGTTCTAGCTGAACTATTGGATGTTCAAAACAAATTCTGCTTGATTTGAACAGTTCAGCTCACTTCATACACCCCCTGTAACAGTGAGAATGGCTGCTCGGATTTAAATAACTGACAATTTGATTCAGAAAGGAGCTGTCAGTCACGCACATAATGGAACCAATTACACATTGTTTATGTCTGAATTATGCAGCTTGGTTTTTCTCTCTCAAGCCTGTAACCTTGGAGACAAATGAACAAATCTCCACATTTGTATTGATTTAGACTGCATGAGGCAGCGGATTTTAACCACACTTGGTTTCCCATTAGAGAACATAAGAAGTAGGAGTTGGCCATACAGCCACTTGAGCTTGCTCTGCCATTCAATAGGATCATGGTGACCTACTGCAGCTCCACTTTCCGGTCTGAGATCAGACACAGGCCCTCATTCAATCATTCACCCAAAAAAGAGCACCTCCAACAATGCAGCACTTCCTCAATGCTGTACTCCAGTGTCAACATAAATTACATACACAAGTCATTGGGTTGGGGCTTCAATGACTAACTCAGAGAGCTTCCCATTGAGCTATAGCTGTCACCGATGAAGGAGCGAGCCAGAACCTCCAAATGCATTAGACCAGGTTTTATTTGTACCCCTCGGATTTCATCTCTGTCTGCTCAGGGGAGTTCAGTTATCTCAGTTGATCAGGCAACTGGTTTGCATTACAGAGTGATACCAACAGTGTGGGCTCAATTCCCATCACCGGTTCAGGTTACCATGAGGTGCTCTCCTTCTCAACCTCTCCCCTCACCTAAGGCATGGTGACTACTTTTCAATATTTATATAAATTATTTGGATGCAAGCATAAGAGGTATAGTTAGTAACTTTGCAGATGACACCAAAATTGGGTAGTCGACAGCGAAGGATGTTACCTCAGATTGCAACGGGATCTTGACCAGATGGGCCAATGGGCTGAGGAGTGGCAGATGGAGTTTAATTCAGATAAATGTGAGGTGCTGCATTTTGGGAAAGCAAATCTTAGCAGGACTTATACACTTAATGGTAAGGTCCGAGGGAGTGTTGCTGAACAAAGAGACCTTGGAGTGCAGGTTCATAGCTCTTTGAAAGTGGAGTCGCAGGTAGATAGGATAGTGAAGAAGGCATTTGGTATGCTTTCTTTTATTGGTTAGAGTACTGAGTACAGGAGTTGGGAGGTCATGTTGCAGCTGTACAAGACATTGGTTAGGCCACTGTTGGAATATTGAGTGCAATTCTGGTCTCCTTCCTATCAGAAAGATGTTGTGAAACATGAAAGTGTTCAGAAAAGATTTACAAGGATGTTGCCAGGGTTGGAGGATTTGAGCTATGGGGAGAGGTTGAAAGGTTGGGGCTATTTTCCCTGGAGCTTCGGAGGTTGAGGGGTGACCTTATCGAGGTTTATAAATTCATGACGGCATGGATAGGATAAATAGACAAAGTCTTTTCCCTGGGTTGGGGGAGCCCAGAACTAGAGGGCATAGGTTTAGGGTGAGAGGGGAAAGATATAAAAGAGACCTAAGGGGCAACGTTTTCACGCAGAGGGTGGTACATGTATGGAATGAGCTGCCAGAGGAAGTGTTGGAGGCTGGTACAATTGCGGCATTTAAAAGACATTTGGATGGGTATATGAATAGGAAGGGTTTGGAGGGATATGGGCCGGGTGCTGACAGGTGGGACTTGATTGGGTTGGGATATCTGGTCAGCATGGACGAGTTGGTCTGAAGAGTCTGTTTCCATGCTGTACATTTCTATGACTCTATGACCCTTGGGTTAATCCACTAGCTCTCTCTAATAACCGAGCGACCTATGTCCAGTAGAACGATGATGACTTTACCTTTTAATGGCATCAATATTTTATTGATCAGTTTCCATCTGCCCCTTTCAAACCTTTTGACCTTTAACAATGGACTCGCACAGGGCTGGAGTCCTGCAGGCAATCCCCATATTCATGCTGACATGAAACAGTGCTATATACACCACTTCACTGTTCACCCAAGAAAATCATCTTACAGCAAATTGGATCAAAAATCAAACTATTGCAGATGCTGGAAATCCAGTGACCGGTTACAGCTTGAAATATTAACTCTGTCTGTTTGTTCCCCCCCACCTCTCTTTCTCTCTCTCTCTGAGTTGCTCCACAGATGCTGCCAGACTTGCTGAATGTTTCAGCATACTGGGTTTGTATTGTAGGCTGATCACTTTAAGAGCTAACTGAACACAATTAAACCAGTTTCTCACGGCACTGTTAGTAGATGACAAGTACAGTCAAATTCCAATGCTCGTTTCAGACAAGTTTCTGGGAATGTTGGGGATCGAACGCCATAATTCCAATTGTTTTTCCAAGAAAGTGTGAACTCATTCATCTCACTTCCTGCCATTAGAGGAACCTTTCCAATTACTCTGCTTCAAACCAATAAATCATTGCAACCTACTCTCCTCGCTATCAATCGCTGTCTCGTGAAACAGTTGCCGGTGTGTCCATTTTAATAATTGCATGCTTAACACTGATATAAGATTGAAATGGCCATTTGCTGGTTATTGAAAATCAGTGTGTGAGATTTATGAGACACCAAGAAGACGGTTGCATGATGGTTGTTACATACAAATACTAACCTCAACCTGTTGTCAACTCTTGCACCATCTCTCTTTTGTGCATTTTTCGTGTTTTTCCCTCTTTTTTTCTCACGGACAGGGTGCTCCCCCAGTGAAAACGCATCAGTCAACCAAGTACATTCACTCTTGCAACTTCCTACCAATTCCACCTTTTGGAGCAATACCCTGGATGAAAATTCTCCCATCTCAAACCCAAAATGCGGAGACCATAAGTACTGGTGCCGATAGCTGGGATCAGCTAGCTCCACAGAGAGTGAGAAAGCAAACAGTGAATATAATGGGATGTGTGGTGTTTTGCATTGAATGTGAAGTGCTCAGAGACCTGTACAAAGTTAAAAACCACCCAACACCAGGTTATAGTCCAACAGGTTTATTTGGAAGCACTAGCTTTCGGAGCGCTGCTCCTTCATCAGGTGGTTGTGGAGTATAAGATTGTAGGACACAGAATTTATAGCAAAAGTTTACAGTGTTATGTAACTGAAATTATATATTGAAAAAGACCTGGATTGTTTGTTAAGTCTCTCATCTTTTAGAATGGGCATGTTGGTTTCAGTTCTTAAATTCCAGAAATTCCCTAAAGTTATCTTCTCAAGTGAACTTTAGCACTAGTTGTCATGTCAGCCCAGATAATGCATTGAAGGTGTAAGGTACCCTATGTGAGACTGTCCGTGCCCAATGTTCAGATGGATTCTAATCTAAAAAAAGGATTGACAGAATCTTACATGGATTCATTCACTTTTTGAACAAAATAAAATGTAATTCTGCAAGTACAAATTCGCCCACAAATGTGTGTGTGTGTGTGCGTGCGCGCGGTGGAGGGGGGAAGCATGAGTGTCTGTGAGAGAGTGTTTGCATGTGTGTGTGTATGAGTGTGAAGGGGTATAGGTATGTGAGAGGGTGAGTGTGGGGGGAATATGTGTGTGTGTAGTGCAGTGGGGTCACCTGTAATGTGACATGAACCCAAGGTCCCGGTTGAGGCCCTCCCCATGGGTACCAAACTTGGCTATCAGCCTCTGCTCAGCCACTCTGCTTTGTTGCCTGTCCCGAAGTCCACCTTGGAGGATGGTCACTAAAAGGTCTGATGTCCAATGTCCCATACCACTGAAGTGTTCTCCAACTGGGAGGGAACGCACTTGTCTGTTGATTGTTGTGCGGTGTCCAATCCTCCATTGTCGTAGCCTCTGCTCAGTATTGCCAATGTACCATGCCTCAGGGCATCCTTGCCTACAGCACATGTGATAGACAACATTGGCCGAGTCATATGAGTACCTGCCGCATATAATGGTGGGTGGTGTCCCCACGCGTAATGGTGGTATCCGTGTCAACACTGACACGTCTTGCTGCATCTGCTGTGACAGGGTTGTATGGTGTTGTCCTGAAGGCCAGGCAGTTTGCTGCA
This sequence comes from Chiloscyllium punctatum, assembly GCF_047496795.1. Classification (NCBI taxonomy): domain Eukaryota; kingdom Metazoa; phylum Chordata; class Chondrichthyes; order Orectolobiformes; family Hemiscylliidae; genus Chiloscyllium; species Chiloscyllium punctatum. The sequence continues at coordinate 79,451,914 of NC_092744.1, forward strand.
AACACTGATCTGTTTGAGGTTTGGTGGCTGTTTAAAGGTGAGAAGTGGAGGTGTAAGGAAGGTCTTGGCGAAATGCTTATCCTCACTGATGATGTATTGCAGGCCACGAAGAACATGGTGTAGTTTTTCGGCTCCTGGGAGGTACTGGACAATGAAGGGTACCCTGTCGGTTGCAGCACGTGTCTGTCTCCTGAGGAGGTCATTACAGTTTCTCGCTGTGGCACGTTGGAACTAGCAGTCAATGAGTTGAGCATCGTACCCTGTTCTTATGAGGGCATTCTTGAGTACTTCCAAGTGCCCATCACGTTCCTCCTTATTTGAACAGGGCCTGTGTATGTGTAAGGCTTGTCCATAGGGGATGGCTGTTTTAATATGTTTCAGGTGGAAGCTGGAGAAATGTAGCATTGTGAGGTTATCCGTGGGTTTGCGGTAGAGTGAGGTGCCCATCCTTGATAGAGATGCATGTGTCCAAGAATGAGACAGATACTAAAGAGTAGCTCATGGTGAGTTTGATGATGGGATGAAAGTCATTGATATCACTATGTTGTTCTTTCAGTGACTCCTTACCATGGGTCCAGAGGAAGAAAATGTCATCAATATACCGGGTGTATAGTGTTGGGTGGAGATCCTGCGTAGAGAAGAAGTCTTGTTCGAACCTGTGCATGAAGATGTGGCATAATGGGGTGCAAATTTGGTCCCCAAGCTGTTCTGTGTGTCTGGATGAAGAACTGGTTGTCAAAGGTGAAGACATTGTGGTTGAGGATAAAGCGGATGAGTTGTAGGATGACATTTGGAGATTGGCAATTGTTGGTGTTGAGTACTGAGGCTCTTGCCGTGATGCTTTCATTGTGGGGGATGCTGGTGTAGAGTGCGGAAACATCCATTGTGACGAGGAATGTTCCTGGTTCGACTGGTCCGTAGTGGCTGAGTTTCTGTAAGAAATCCGTAGTGTTGTGACAGAAGCTGGGGGTCCTTCGTACAATGGGTTTCAAGATGCCTTTGACATAGCCAGAGAGGTTCTCACACAGGGTCCCAGTGCCTGACACGATGGGGCATCCTGGCGTGTTGGCTTTGTGTATCTTCGGGAGGCAGTAGAAGTTGCCTACGCGAGAAGTACGTGGGATGAGACTGTGTAGGGAACTCTGAAGGACTGGGTTCAAAGTCCTGATCAATGTGTTTAATTCTCGGGTGTGCTCTTTGGTCGGATCGGCCGATAGTTGCCTGTAGTGTTCCTGGTTGTTCCAGCTGTCGATGACTGTGACTGTGTGTGCTACTCTTCCCAGTTTATATATGTTAGTACCTTGACTCTGCTGAGCTCAAAAGTTAAAGTGGCCATGTAACCAGAGGAATGAGGATCTACAATACATTTGGTGTTGCTTTACCATCATGTCTCCTAGTGTTATAATTCAAAATGCCTACAGCAGTAAGATGGATGCCAGGCATATTTGAGAGAACCGAATTATATTTCTGCAAAAGAAATTGGTCAGCCAAATGTGTTACCCTGATAAGGAACTGCGTGTGAGTTTGGTTTGTTGCAGCAATACATACCTGGGGAGGCTCGCGTAGGGATGAGGGGAGTGGACTCTTTTCACTGAAACATTCACTACCTGAATGGCTGGCATGTTGATTGAAGGTCCCTTTTGTATTTGGCAAGCCCGCGCCAAACACTTCCTTGTCTTAGCTGTGAATAGCATTTGTCCAACCAGCACAACACCAGCAATCACTAATTCTGACCTCATTGACAAGTTATAGCTCTGTTACATCAGTTCCAGACTCTTTGTTCAATGCCCCATCCCCTCTCATTCTAATTACCACAGAACTGGCTGAAGGAAGCTGTGGTGAAAACGAAACACTTGTTGTCTCTGCCTTATTCTACTGGTGGTTCTTTAATTGAGTCATGGTAGATAAAGGGTTAAAAGCCAGCCTCTCACATTACAATAATTTTTAAATTGTTTGCTTTGACTGCGGCAGTGGGGGATGGGGCTGGGGACGGGGTGTATGACACCACGTTCAAATTCAAAGCATCTTGTGGGATTTGTTAAGGTGGGCGTTATTTTTAACTTAATTGAGATCTGATTGATAAATATTTCAGGGGAAAAAGAAAACGTCAGCTTGACTAATCAAAGTATCCTTGTAAAACCCAGGAGCGTAGGGAAGACGTACCCATCGTGGGGGAGAACGAAAAAAATACCAAGGCCATTAAAAAGGAGATAATCACGGATAAATCCGTTAAGGAATGAATGAAAAACATCTGCAAGTAGAGAGCGGTGAGAAAGTGGAACTTGCTACCAGAGAAGAATTGCTGGGGAAGAAACATGGATACATTTTCATAAGACCATATGAAATAGGGACTGCAGTGGGCCGTTCAGTTCCTCGAGTCTGCTCCACCATTCAATAAGATCCTGGTTAACCTGACATTCCTCATATCTAATTTCCTGCCTTTTCTCCCGATCCCTTGATACCTCGACAGATCAAGACTTTTTCTATCTCAACCTTAACATACAGCAGTACTGTCCTCTGCAGCTCTCTGTGACAAGTAGTTCCAAAGTCCCGCAACCATCTTGAGAAGAAATTCCTCCACATTTCAGTCTTAAGTTGGCACCCCTTTATTCTGAGATTGTGTCCTCTGGGTCCTAGCCTGTTCCGTGAGGGGGAAATATCCTTTCAGCATTTACCCTGTCAAGCCCCTTAAATAAAAACCCAAAGAACTGCGGATGCTGTAAATTGGAAACAAGAACAGACGTTGCTGGAAAAGCTCAGCAGGTCTGGCAGCATCTGTGGAGAGAAATCAAAGTTAACATTTCGGGTTGAGCGACCCTTCCTCAGAACACAGGGGAGAAGATGATGCCTGATAGTGTCAGGACCACAGATCAGAGCCCTGGATTACTCCTGGGCATATTAAACTTTTAAATCCCAGCATTTGTTTTTTAAAAGAGGACTGATGCAGTCAAAGTGACTGTGGATGTAATTCCAGAGGCTGCATGGAGAGGAATCATGGAATATCACACTTTTAAGTGTCAAAGGAGCTTCAGAGAGAGAAATGTGCTGAATGTCCTTTGTGTATCTCAGACTGTCAACATGATGGTTAGAAATGACCATATTCAGTCATATCTCAACACAGTCTTGTCCCCCTTAGTCCAAGAACTCCCTACCTACGTTCGGGACACCACCCACGCCCTCCACCTCCTCCATGATTTTCGCTTCCCCGGCCCCCAATGCCTTATCTTCACGATCGACATCCAGTCCCTATACACCTCCAAGCCCTCCGCTTCTTCCTCTCCCGCCGACCCAACCAGTACCCTTCTACTGACACCCTCCTTTGACTGACTGAACTGGTCCTCACTCTGAACAACTTCTCTTCCCAATCTTCCCACTTCCTCCAAACCAAAGGAGTAGCCATGGGCACCCGCATGGGCCCCAGCTATGCCTGCCTCTTCGTCGGATATGTGGAACAGTCCATCTTCCACAGCTACACTGGCACCACCCCCCACCTTTTCCTCCGCTACATCGATGACTGTATTGGTACTATCTCGTGCTCCCACGAGGAGGTTGAACAGTTCATCCACTTTACTAACACCTTCCACCCCAACCTCAAATTTACCTGGACCATCTCAGACTCCTCCCTCCCCTTCCTAGACCTCTCCATTTCTATCTCGGGCGACCGACTCAACACAGACGTTTACTACAAACTAGCCAACTCCCACAGTTACCTAGACTACACCTCCTCCCACCCTGCCCCCTGTAAAAACCCCATCCCATATTCCCAATTCCTTCGCCTCCGCCGCACCTGCTCCCAGGAGGACCGATTCCAATACCGAACAACCCAGATGGCCTCCTTCTTCAAAGACCGCAATTTCCCCTCAGACGTGGTTGACGATGCTCTCCACCCCATCTCCTCCACTTCCCGCACCTCCGCCCTTGAACCCCGCACCTCCAATCGCCACCAGGACATAACCCCACTGGTCGTCGCCTACCTCCCCACCAACATTGTATCATCCTTCGTCATTTCCGCCACCTCCAAACAGACCCTACCACCAAGGATATATTTCCCTCCCCTCCCCTATCAGCATTCCGGAAAGACCACTCCCTCTGTGACTCCGTCAGGTCCACACCCCCCACCAACCCAACCTCCACTCCCGGCACCTTCCCCTGCAACCGCAAGAAATGCAAAACTTGCACCCACACCTCCCCCCTCACTTCCCTCCAAGGCCCCAAGGGATCCTTCCATATCCGTCACAAATTCACCTGCACCTCCACACACATCATTTACTGCATCCGCTGCACCCGATGTGGCCTCCCCTATATTGGGGAGACAGGCCGCCTACTTGCAGAAAGTTTCAGAGAACACCTCTGGGACACCCGCACCAACCAACCCAACCGCCCTGTGGCTGAACACTTTAACACCCTCTCCCACTTTGCCAAGGACATGCAAGTCCTTGGACTCCTCCATCGCCAGACCATAGCAACACGACGGCTGGAGGAAGAGCGCCTCATCTTCCGCCTAGGAACCCTCCAACCACAAGGGATGAATACAGATTTTTCCAGCTTCCTCATTTCCCCTCCTCCCACCTTACCTCAGTCCCAACCCTCGGACTCAGCACCGCTTTCTTGACCTGCAATCTTCTTCCCGACCTCTCTACCCCCACCCCCTCTCCGGCCTATCACCCCCACCTTAACCTCCTTCCACCTATCGCATTCCCAACGCCCCTCCCCCAAATCCCTCCTCCCTACCTTTGATCTTAGCCTGCTTGCCACACCCTCCTCATTCCTGAAGAAGGGCTTATGCCCGAAACGTCGATTCTCCTGCTCCTTGGATGCTGCCTGACCTGCTGCGCTTTTCCAGCAACACATTTTTCAGCTCTAGAAATGACAACAGTCTAGCGACAGACAGATTTGCATTTTCCCCTTTGATGCATTCACAGGGTCAAATGTCCATTCAATCCTAGTCTGTAATGTGCTGGAGGGCTACTAGGGTTCGTGTCTAATAGCCTTGGTTCGAGTACTAGTGTGCTGTAAAGGTCACTGTTGAAGAACCACCCCTGCATTGCACACCGCACTGAGTGTTAAAAATCAGCAAGAAAAACAGGGCAAAAGAATTTCCTTGTGGCACACTGCTGGTCACAGGCCTAAAACATAACCGTCCACTTACACCCTCTGTCTTCTACCTTCGAGCCAGTTCTGTATCCAAATAGCTAGTTCTCCCTGTATTCCATGAGATCTTGCTAACTAGTCTACCATAAAGATCCTTGTCAAACACAAAATATTGAGCACATAGACAGGATAAATAGACAAGATCTTTTCCCTGGGGTGGGGGAGTCCAGAACTAGAAGGCATAAGTTTAAGGTGAGAGGGAAAAGATTTAAAAGGGACATAAGGGGCAATTTTTTCATGCAGAGGGTGGTTCATGCATAGAATGAGCTGCCAGAGGAAGTGGTAGAGACTGCTACAATTACAACATTTAAAAAGCATTGGGTATATGAATACAAAAGGTTTAGAGGGATATGGACCAAGTGCTGGCAAATGGGACTAGATTAATGTAGGATATCTGGTCGGCATGGACGGGTTAGACAGAAGGGTCTGTTTCCATGCTGTACATATCTAATGACTCTATGACGCTAATTTCCAACAACCTGCAAAAGTGAGCATCTCAAAATCGACTGCACATATATCACAGTTTCACTATGTATTCTTCACAGACTGAGTCTTTGAACCTTTATGTTATTTTTGGTTTCACGTGCACATTAGCTATCGGAAGAATGTGTATTTTGCTCTTATTTCTTCGCACACATAATAACTATAGCAAGCCTTTTGTTAATTCAAGAAAGGTTAAATTGGCTTTTCTTAAAAAAAACATAAATTCATTTTCTTTGGGAGGAAGATATCCACAAAGGAGAGGATCCTTTGTAAATTGACCTTGCTGTGGTTAACCAACAGAACAAGTGAATAAAGAAGGGAAACCTGTTCATCTCTCCTTATATTAGTGTTTGATAATTTGGGGTAACCTGTCAGGAACCATAATAAATTGGGGAATCTCACCCAGGGTCTAGTCATAAAAATAGGGGATCAAACTAGAAGGGAGGAAGGTCATATGATACACAGACACTAGGCTGGACTGGTTGGGCTGAATGGCCTGATACTGCATTGTGATTTGACATGATACCACTATTCGGGTGCCTTATTCCTTGGCAAAATTCCACCAGTCTCAGCCTGTAATTCCGATCCCTTGAAGTGTCTGCCTCACAACCCTTCTGTATACCATTCCCAGCATTTCAATGCTTCATTCCTTGGCTGCAAAACACTAGACATAGATAAGGTTGCCAATTCTGTCAGAGTCAAATGCTAGAACTGAAGACTTGGGTGTTGCGGCCAGACACCTGTAGAGAGATCCTAGGATGATGAAGAGGGATTGTGCATTCATTTTCATTTCCTAAAAAGATTTTATTCTGTCAGTTTTTGCACTGATGATTTTGAAAATGCCAGGCCTGTTCCTTTACCGTCAGGTGAAGATCAGTGATACTTGTTGACATCTGTGTTTTTTTTGTGAAGTCAGAGTGTTTTCAGGCACAAGCACACACTATGATTGCACAATGATGTTTTGTAAAACTGGTTTGGCTAAGTTTAACAAGGGCACCCAAGCAAGACATTGATAGATGAAGCTGTTGCAGATTGGCCTTGAAGTGACAGGCTTTGTTAGCAGCTAGGCCGGAAGGGACTTGTGCTGATGTGGCTGCAGAGTCCTTGTACGCTGTAAAAACTAGCTGCAGAAATGTTTTTATAGGGCGGTTTTTAAAGAATGAAGTTAATTTTTCAATTTCCAAACGTTTTCTAACAAAAAGTTATATTTTGTGCTCTAAACAGTTAAGTGTGCAACTGGATCAAGCAGGTTAAGATGTTGCAGATAAACTGATTGGGGCCTACACTGAGTTTAGTTACAGAGAGCCTACGGACTCTTCTACTGCTCCTCACTCAAACAAACTCTGCTCCACTGACCTTGGACCCTGCCCAATCGTAGCCCAATGTTCACTTTAACATTAGACTATATTCCCTTCATTTTGTGACCTTTTCATCTGGTTAAACATACCTTACCTTCAATCATTTGTTTGCCAGGAAACTATAAAGAGGCAAAATAAGCTGTTGTTTTAACATTCCAATGGGTTTTGTCCAGTTGGGTGGTTCACAGTGGTGTTCAGAACATTAAATTAGAATTCCTTGACAATCTTCTTAGAGTTGGCATCATTATTCCTGAGGATATTTCATTAGGTTACAACCAGAGCATAAGTCATAGAATATGAACCACAGGAATGTAGAGCAAGGGGGTATTGGGACTGGGGTACAGATAAACCAGGCTCTAATGAGTGAAGAAGCAGGTTAGAGGAACTGTACAATTCTATTGTGGGTGGCACGGTGGCACAGTGGTTAGCACTGCTGCCTCACAGCGCCAGAGACCCGGGTTCAATTCCCGCCTCAGGCGACTGACTGTGTGGAGTTTGCATGTCCTCCCTGTGTCTGCGTGGGTTTCCTCCGGATGCTCCGGTTTCCTCCCACTGTCCAAAGATGTGCAGGTCAGGTGAATTGGCCATGCTAAATTGCCCGTAATGTTAGGTAAGGGGTAAATGTAGGGGTATGGGTGGGTTTCGCTTCGGTGGGTCGGTGTGGACTTGTTGGGCTGAAGGGCCTGTTTCCACACTGTAAGTAATCTAATCTAATTTCTAATATTCCACTGCCAGTCGGAAAAAAAAACTATCATGTGTAATGGTTCTTTGTTAAAGGACTCCTCAGCTACTGGGAATATGTTGAGAGATGGTGACTTTCTCATGCAAGGCTTAGTTCTCAGACTGTGAGTCAGTAAAACCTGCTGTGGAATATTAGGATGAAAATGTGTTGCTGGAAAAGCGCAGCAGGTCAGGCAGCATCCAAGGAGCTGGAGAATTGACATTGTCGATTCTCCTGCTCCTTGGATGCTGCCTGACCTGCTGCGCTTTTCCAGCAACACATTTTCAGCTCCGATCTCCAGCATCTGCAGTCCTCACTTTCTCCTAGTGGAATATTAGGCTACATGTTTCCTTTCACCGCTCCACCACACAACACACAACAGGCTCGTGAAGCTGAGGAGAGAGGAAACACTCAGGTCTCAGACCCAGTTAGGGCACTCTCCAGAAACAGGACTTCCCTGCACTATTGCAGGAGTGAAGGTAAGAACTTGAAGATTTAGAGGGAGAGGTCTTTGGCAAAGAAATATTTCTTGTAAGAGTCTCGGGCTTCTTCTATATAGTCATAGGGTCATCCAGCATGGAAACAGACTCTTCAGTCCAAACTGTCCATGCTGAACATAATCCCAAACTAATCTAGTCCCACCTGACTGTTCCTACCTGAATCCTGAACTAGGACTCCCAAGTCCCTTTGTGCTTCAGATTTCTGAAACCTTTCTTCATTTAGAAAATAGACTACGATTCTATTCTTCCTACTAAAGTACATAACCTCATAGAGTCATAGAGATGTACAGCACGGAAACAGACCCTTTGGTCCAACTCGTCCATGCTGACCAGATATCTCAACCCAACCTAGTTCTTGCCTGCCTGCTCCTGGCCCATATCCCTCCAAACTTTTCTTATTAGTGTATCCATCCAAATGTCTTTTAAACATTGTATTTGTACCCACATCCAACATTTCCTTAGGAAGTTCATTCCACACACAAACCACCCTCTGTGTAAAAAGCTTCCTCTTACAACTTTTTCAAATCTCTCCCCCCTCATCTTAAAAATGTGCCCCCTAGTCTTGAAATCCCCCATCCTAGGGAAAAGCCAACTAACATTAACTCTATCTATTCCGCTCTATGTTATAAACCCCTCCCAACATGCCCTTAATTCTATTCCTAATTTCTGCAGTTGGCTCTCGGTTAGTGCACACTGTCCTGTGAGAAGAATAAAATTATTAGAGCACCTTTAGTTACCTCCAGACATCCCAAGGCCTTTACAGTCATTGAGGTGCTTTTCAGCAGTCAGCCTTGTCATGTAGAAATGCAACAACCAGTTTGTGGACAGCAACCTCCTTAAAACCATCATCATCGTTGGCAGTCCCTCACATAGTGGGATGTCTCTCTTCCACTCTCAGGGTGAGTCCGTAGGTGGGTGAACAGACCGATGCAGCTCCCGCAAGCTCTGATACACTTGGGGCAGACGGTGGTCACGGGAAGCGGTGGGTGGTTTCCACCTGACGGCAAATCTTGAGGTGCACAAAGCCTTCCTAGGCACTCCTCCTCTGCTTTGGATGGTCTGGGGCCAGTGATTCCCAGCTGTCCTTGGGAATGCCACACTTTGCCAGTGAGGCCCATGAGGGCATCCCTGAAGCAATTCCTCTGTCCACCTGGGGCTCGCCTGTTATTCTGGAGCTGGGTGTAGAGCACTGGCTTGGGGAGTCTCGTATCAGTCATGTGCAGGCGATGTGTCCAGCCCATTGCAGCCGATCAAAGATGGCGGGGCGTTCGGTGCATTGATGCTGTGGATATTGACCTGACCAAGGACTCTTGTGCTGGTGCATCTGTCTTCCCAGTGGATTCACAGGATCTTGCATAGGCAGCGTTGGTGGGACTGCCGCAACAGTGCTCTCGATTTACTGGCTTTACCTCCTTAAAACAGTAGTGCGACAGTGCGCAGATCATCCATTCTTACAGCATCAACTGAGGAATAAATAAGTCACCGGGAGAATTCCCCTCCCTCTCTTTGAAATATTGCCTCGTGGCATTTTACATCCATCTGAGATGGCAGCAGGGGTCTGCAAACCAATGATAGAATCAGGGTATGTGGTGCGGAAGTCCCAGAAAGTCACCTCCTGCCCAATTGTCTTGACAACACTGTGTTTGTGTGTACAGCTGTTACAGACCCAGCTACCCTGAAAGCAGGCAGAACGCACCCCCAAATACACTCATACTAAAGTACATAACCTCACACAGAGTCACGGAGATGTACAGCACGGAAACAGACCCTTTGGTCCAACTCGTCCATGCCGACCAGATATCTCAACCCAAAACCCTGAAAACATTCTTCAACTCAACTTGGGCGGCATGGTGGCTCGGTGGTTAGCACTTGCTGCCTCACAGTACCTGGGGCCCATGTTTGATTCCCGCCTGTCTGTGGAATTTATACATTCTCCCCGTGTCTGTGTGTGTTTCCTCCGGATGCTCTGATTCCTCCGACAGTCCAAAGATGTGCAGGTTGGGGGAATTGGCTGTGCTAAATTGCCCATAGTGTTCAGGGATGTGTCGACTAGGTGCATGAGTCAGAGGTAAATATAGGATAACAGGGTAGGGGAATGGGTCTGGGTGGTTACTCTTTGGAGGGTGGGTGTGGACTTGTTGGACCAAATGGCTTCTTCCCATACTGTAGGCATTTTATGATTCAACACTGTGGACTGTCCACCCAAGCACATTTAAAAGTGCATTACTTCTGACTGTGGCCAATCTGCCTTCACTAATTGCCATGATGGGGAGGTGCCAATGTAGGACTGGGTAGGATGAGGTCAAAAATTACACGACACCAGGTTATAATCCAACAGGCTTATTTGAAAACGCAAGCTTTCAGAGCCTCACTCCTCCTTGTGGTGCTCGTGAGAGAGGGAGACTTTAGACGCAGAATTTGTAAATAAAAGATCAAAGGGTCAAACAACTAATGCGAACAAATTGAACGCATCTACAATGGCTATTAAATCTCTAACCAGAAGGAATGAGGCTCCGAAATAAACCTGTGTGATAAACACAACCTGGTGTTGTTGTGTGATTTTTGACTTTGTTAATTGCAGATGAATGAGACCTTCAATTTTCAAAGCTGATTGAATTTGCACTGCCTTCAGTGTTTTTCCCATTGATTCAGGGTTTGGTTCAAAAGAGCTCAGTTGCCCCATTCTGTGAGAATTAATTATCTGCGACCAGCGACTGATTGCCCAGGTGTAGCTAAAGCTGATCTCCAGATAAGGCCGGGCAATCTCCATTTGTCAGCAACGCTATCGGAGGAGATCTGGCAATCAGTGGCATTTCGTTACCTCCTCCCAGTCTTCAATGGGAAATGGGTCGTGTGCTGTCCAAGCACAGGTTACCTCAGGGTTCAAATATTTCTCTATCTCTCAATGTAACTCCTCCCATTTCGTAACTTACTGCAGAATTTGCCAGGAAAAAAAACTCTTCTCTTTTGTTTAACCTGAAGCCAAGATGAAGAATGCAGTGGGACGTGAGTCTGGATTTGTTTGAAGAAAGTTTAAAAGGGCTGAGGGAATTTGCTGCTTGAGGCGTTGGGGAGTAGGTGGGGCTGGGCAAATCAGGGAAGATGTGCCAAGCTGGCTCCATCTCCCTGTGTTTTCTCAGGGCCTGCACTTTACGGATTATCAGACAAGCCAATCTTTTAATCCTTTTGATTTTGCCTTGAACAAAAGGGCTTACTAGGCCACTTCAGAGGGCACTTAAGAATCAACCATGTTGCAGCGCATCTGGAGTCAAATGTAGACCAGACCGGGTAAGGATGGAGGTTTCCTTTCCTAACAGACACCCGTGAATCAGATGGATATTTACAACAATGGCTTCACGGCGACCTCGGGACTAGCTTTATAATCCAAACTTGTTAATTGGATTAGAATCTCTCGAACCTCAGTCTGTGTCTTTGGTTTACTAGTCCAGTGGCATTCCTGTTAGGAATGGACTCTTTAAGGAAGCAGTTAAGAGCCATTTTCCCGAGGCATTGACATTTTACCAGCAGCTTAATGAGTCAAACAAAGTATTGAGAGGGCTGAACGTTTGAGGAGGTCCGTGCACAGTGACAGGTCTTTGGGGCCTGAGCTGGAGTAAAGTGGGGAAGCAGCAAGGCAGGGACGAATATTGTGTGTAATTCTAGTCTACCTCCTATTATTAGAAAGATGTTGTGAAACTTGAAAGGGTACAGAAAAGATTTACAAGGATGTTGCCAGGGGTTTGAGCTTTCGGGAGAGGCTGATTTCCCTGGAAGTTCGGAGGCTGAGGGGTGACCTTATGGAGGTTTATAAAATCATGAGGAGCATGGGTTGGATAAATAGACAAAGTCTATAGCCTGTGGTGGGGGAGTCCAGAACTAGAGGTTTAGGGTGAGAGAGGAAAGATGAAAAAGACATAAGTGGCAACTTTTTCACACAGAGGGTGGTACATGTATAGAATGAGCTGCCAGAGGAAGTGGTGGTGGCTGGTACAATTGCAACATCTAAAAGGCATTTGGTTGGGTATACAAATAGGAAGGGTTTGGAGGGGTATGAGCCGGGTGCTGGCAGGTGGGACTAGATTGGGTTAGCTGGCATGGATGTGTTGGATTCAAGTGCTGTACAACTCTATGACTCTTTGACTCTAGTCAGTGGCACAGACGTAATGATTACAGGAGTAGCTCAACGGTTGCTCTTCCTGGTCATGTTTTGGGTGGAGGAAATCACAAGAGGATGCTGCAGTATTTGACACCTCCACAGGGATGAGTCTGTGCAGGGACAGAAGACCGGCCTGTTCTGAGCTTGGGCAGGTACATGGCCGAGAATGGGGTGCAGTGTTAGCAGCCTCAGGGACAAGGCCAGAAGCAGGTGAGGAGCAGCAGCGGCAGCATGCAGGGGCTCCACGTCCAGTTCAACGCAGCGGAGAGGAGTAAGGCCATGGGCCCAGAGTTGAAGGAAGGTGGTGGCCTCGGCACAGCTCGACGGGGAGAATGTGAGGACTGCCGATGCTAGAGATCAGAGTTGAAAAATGTGAAGCTGGAATAGCACAGCCAGTCAGGCAGCACCCGAGGAGTAAGCGAGTCAACATTTCAAGCGTAAGCTCTTCATCTTATTCTTGCAACGTCGATTCTCCTGCTCCTCGGGTGCTGCGCGACCGGCTGTGCTTTTCCAGCATCACACTCTTTGACTGCTCGACAGGGCCAGGGGGGTCAGGTTCCTGGACCTCTTAGAGCAGTGGCGCCTCTTGAAGGAGAACCTGAGGGAAGACGTAGTGGGTGGACTCCTATTGCCTGCAGCAGAGAGTTTCTGTGTCTCCTGCTCAATCCAGTGATCAACTGCTTGCATCTGCAAAATCTCCCGTCCGTATCTCCGTCAGTCAGATGAAGTCTGCAAGGATGTTTTCCCATTCCAGGTTGCTGGAATAGGAAAACATCCCTGCAGACTCCATCTGACCGACGGGGATACGGACGGGCGATTTTGCAGATGGAAGCAGTTGATCACTGGATTGACCTGATGGTATTTGTAAACAGGAAGGTACTCCATTGTTTCACTGCTGTCCGGTCCCACAGGTCTGTGTGCGTTTCTGGGTAGCTGCCATGACGCTGTTATACTGAGATTGGTTCTAGTTCTGCTGACCCACTAGAAATTATTCCCTGCCTTTAGAAAACTAGAACATCGTTAAGATATGTTATTATCCATAACATAGTTTCGTGTCAGGGCCCTCGCCTCTGAGTCAGTAGACCATGGCTCCAAGTCTCACTCTGGACTACAGCATGTCGCCTGTTATGTAAGGTCTACCGGACTTGGAGCAATCTTGCTGAGATGTGGCAGTGTGACACATCACTGGGTATACATACCACAGTGGGGGTAGAGTTAGCACATGCTAGAAGGAAAACTTTATAAGACATACCAGAGTAAGTAACTCAAAGACATGGAGAGATAGATCAACATCTAATGTAACTATAAGTCCAAGCTATATCACTAAGACATACATTAATATATAGGATGTAAAGTTAATAAATAGTATTACTTAGAAGAATAAACCGGGAGAAATGCTCAACTAGTCTGTCTCAAACCCCAAACACAGTGTACCATAAAAGCACTACAAAGGATAGACTATGTACGATGCTGAGGGAGTGCTGCATTGCCCAGGTGCTTTTTTGGATGTACGATCAACCGTCACAAATGAATGTGCCGAAAATTGCACGACCTGGAACTATTTACATGAAAATAATTTGAAATAATGTTGCTCATTTACAAGGGAGCAAAGAAATGTTTGTCAGTAAAATTATATTTTCCTTTGAAGTATCAGTGAGTAACTCAGTGATTGTGATGTTGGGGATTCCAGCAGATTAAATATGGCAGTTTCTACCACTGAAGGCATGTCTGGAACACTGGGTAGCCAGCAGCCAAGTCAGCAGATATTCAGTTCTGCAACCAGCAGGTGGTGCTAGATTGTCCATGTTCCAGGTGAGGGAAGTCATTCAGATGAGGTCAGGGTAAGAAGTTGGGATTTGTGAATGCTCAATTCCCAATTGCTTTTCCAAAAGGTCATTTTTGTTGAAGGATGAATGTGTAGCGAGGTACAGCTTCTCTGTTCACGAAGCATGACTGAAGGTGCAGTTTAATTGCAATTGGCTCTTCACAGTTAACAATTCACATTTCTGCTCCCCGTCGCATTACCGACAAAATCAGCATATTTTGCCTATGTCTAATTCCCCCATGACCAAAGTGACTGCTGGATACCTTCAGGGAGCATTTCACAGTAACTAAAGATAGCAGAGTTCCTTCCCTGAACAGTATGAGTCAAACTTATGTGTTTGACAAGAATTGATGATAGTTTCATGGTCAACGTCACTGAGACGAGTTTTCAGTTCCAGATGGAGTGAAGGGTCTGCTTCCATGCTGTACAGCTCTATGACTCTATATATTAAATGAAATTAAATTCCATGAGATGGCATGTCGGGATCTGAATCCATGTCGTAGAGCATTCACCTGGGTCTGTACTAGTCCAGTAACATTAGAGGCATAGAATCATAGAGATGTACAGCATGGAAACAGACACTTCGGTCCAACTCGTCCATGCTGACCAGATATCCCAACCCAACCTAATCCCACCTGCCAGCACCTGGCCCATATCCCTCCAAACCCTTCCTATTCATATACCCATCCAAATGCCTTTTAAATGTTGCAATTGTACCAGCCTCCACCACTTCCTCTGGCAGTCCATTCCATACACGTACTACCCTCTGTGTGAAAAAGTTACCCTTCAGGTCTCTTTTATATCTTTCCCCTCTCACCCTAAAGCTATGCCCTCTAGTTCTGGACTCCCCCACCCCAGGGAAGAGACTTTATCTATTTATCCTATCCATGCCCCTCATGATTCTATAAACCTCTATAAGGCCACCCCTCAGCCTCTGAAGCTCCAGAAAAAAACAGCCCCCTTTAGCTCAACCTCCCCCTTTAGCTCAAACTCTCCAACCCTGGCAATATCCTTGTAAATCTTTTCTGAACCCTTTCAGGTTTCACAACATCCTTCCGATAGGAAGGAGACCAGAATTGCATGCAATATTCCAACAGTGGCCTAACCAATGTCCTGTACAGCCGGAACATGACCTCCCAACCCCTGTACTCAATACTCTGACCAATAAAGGAAAGCATACCAAACGCCTTCTTCACTATCCCATCTACCTGCGACTCCACTTTCAAGGATATTTCAAGTGTTGAAATTAGTGTTTGAAGGATTGGATTAGACACTAAAATAGTTTCTTCTCTGTTCCACACTGTACCTGATCTGGAATTGTTCAAACTAATGGCAACTCAATCCTTTCCTTTCTAAGAGACGTTCAAGTTTCAGTCTTACATCAATTTTTTATTCAGATTTCCAGCTCTGGCTGGGAATAATCCTAATGGTTTCTTCATTTGATCTCCTTCCAACAAAACAGCCAGCCATTTTACCCACTTTTTCAGTATTTTGATAATTAACAAGTAAAAGTGTTAAGCAAAATAAATGTACATTTCCTTTATTTTACTGTTCTGGGTTCTGCTGTGTTGAAGAGATTGTTCCCGGAAATTTTGGGGATCTGGGACTGAAGAGGGCAAATGAATTCAAAGGAATTCGCTGAAAATTGTGGTGAGAGCTGACAGAAAAAGATGTTAACAGATCATCCTGGGGCTTTGGATACAAGACAATAAAGAGCACAGTCTGCATTTGGTTTGATACTTGGTTTGATACTTGGGGAGATGATGGCCTAGTGGTATTATCACTGGACTATTGATCCTGATAGTATTCTGGTAACCCAGGCTTGCATCACTGCTGTGAGAAATGGAGGAATTTGATTTCAATTTTAAAAAAACTGGAATTAAGAGTCTAGTGACATTGAGATGGTTTTGATTGTTGGAAAAACCCATCTGATTCACTAATGCCCTTTAGGGAAGGAAACTGCCATCCTTATCTGGTCTGGCCTACGTGTGACTCCAGAACCACTGCAATGTGGTTGACTCTTAACTTTCCTCTGGGCAATTAGGGATGGTAATAAATGCTGGCCTAGTGAGTGACGCCCTCATCCATCTTCTTTATGTTCTACCCTGCTTTGTCAGCTGTGCTTGGCTAAAGTCCGACTCTTATTCTGTGAGTAGTCTGTCAAGCAGGCTTTGCCTGAAGATTTAAATGGGTTCATCTCCAACGTTCTCACTCCCAACATGCATTGCAGTACACGAGGACCAGAAGTAAGGGCTTTAGCCATTGAGTGTAGCCTTGCACCACTCCTTGTACACGGTGTTGCTGAACCTTGGTGGATATAAACCAAGAGCTTCCACATTCTGGCCTTCCAACTCCAGAGCCAACTCACCAGAGGTTAAGCAGCTCTGCCTCCTTCATCCTTCTCTGATACTTCCATGGCAAATCAATGAAGATTTAAAGATGATTTGATTGGATATGCAGTGTGATTGTTCTCCAACTGTCAGGCGCTGCACTTGTTGCCATCCCTAATTGCCCTTGAACTGAGTGGCTTGCAGGACCATTTAAGGGGGCATTGAGAATTGACTATATTACTGTGAATCTGGCATGACATGCAGTTCAGACAGGGTAAGGATGGCAGGTTTGTTTACCTAAAGCCTGTCCACCATCTACAAGGAACAAGTCAGGAATGGGCTGGAACACTCCCCACTTGCCCGGATGGGTGCAGCCCCAGTGACACTCAAGCAGCATGGACACCATCCAGGACAAAGCAGCTCACTTGGTCAGCAGCACATCCGCATGCATGCACTCCCTTTGCCAGTAGCAGCAGTGTTACTGTCTACAAGATGCACTGCAGAAATTCACCAAAGATCCTTAGACTGATCCTTCCAAATCCAAGTCACAAGAGCACAGTCTGCATTTGGTTTGATACTTGGTTTGATACTTGGGGAGATGATGGCCTAGTGGTATTATCACTGGACTATTGATCCTGATAGTATTCTGGTAACCCAGAGCAGCAGATACTTGGGAACACCACCTCCTGCAAGTTCCCCTCCAAGCCACTCACTATTCTGTCTTGGAACTGTATCACTATTCCTTCAGTGTCACTGGGTCAAAATCCTGGAAGAGATAACAAGACCCATCGATGATGCACAGCTCAATGCCTCTGTCTTCTTCTGTGTGAAAGGAAAGAGATAGCATAACAGAAGCTAGCTTTCCGCTTCTGGGGTGAAAGTTTTCTGGTGAAACGAGATGTCTTTGTGTAAAGTGTATTCCGAGCGTCAAGTGCCCTTGGTAAAGTCTTTAACACCCTGAGGATCCCCATCAAGCTGACCACACATCATTCTCATTAATAGATGGAAAAGACCTCAAACAGTTTCTACTTCACTTCAGGTGCAGGTTAATGATATTTCACGATCATTAGGACAAATGACTTTTCCTAATGTATGTGCTACCGCCTTGTAGTGCAGGCAGTAAGTGGCGGAATGGTTCTATACAATTAGCTGGGGAATGGAATGGGATCAAATGGAAAATGCCTGTGGTTTGGAATTACTAACCTTGTAATGAAGTGGAGTGTTTCTGACATTAATTGAATGCTAAAAGCTTTGCTATAATTTAGATGATAGTAGAGGCAAAATGCAGTTATGAACTCTGGCCTATGCTATTCACTGACGGTCTTTTCACACCGTGTGTTCAGTGTTGGTACAAACACCAACCACAAATTTCAATAGTGAAAATTACTTCCAAATTGACACGATATGTATAACGTCTCTGCTGCAGCATTTTAAATACTGGGGAATCTGTTATTAAATTCGACTAAATGATTCATGGCAACATTTGTGATTGGGTTTGGGACAAATTGATAAATGACAGTCTTTGCCATAATGTTAAATGAAAGATACACTCCGAAAAAGCTTTACAGCCCATCTAAATACTTTTGAAGTGGTTATTTTTTTTTGTAATGGAGGAAATGTACCAGCTAATTTGCACACAGCATTTATTGGCCATGCACAGTTGGCCAGTATGGCTGGTCCACTTCACTTACTAGTCAATAGTAAACTCCCAGGATGTTGATAGTAGAGGATTCAGCAATAGTAATGCCATTTAATGTCATGAAGTGATGGTTGGATTCTCACTTCTTGGAGTTAGTTGACACCAAAATTGGAGGTGTAGTGGACAGCGAAGAAGGTTAACTCAGATTGCAACAGGATCTTGACCAGATAGGCCAATGGGCTGAGAAGTGGCAGATGGAGTTTAATTCAGATAAGTGCAAGGTGCTGCATTTTAGGAAAGCATATCTTAGCAGGACTTATACACTTAATGGTAAGGTCCTAGGGACTGTGGCTGAACAGAGACCTTGGAGTGCAGGTTCATAGCTCTTTGAAAGTGGAGTCGCAGGTAGATAGGATAGTGAAGAAGGCGTGTGGTATGCTTTCCTTTATTGGTCAGAGTATTGAGTACAGGGGTTGGGAGGTCATGTTGCGGCTGCACAGGACATTGGTTAGGCCACTGTTGGAATATTGCGTGCAATTCTGGTCTCCTTCCTATTGGAAAGATGTTGTGAAACTTGAAAGGATTCAGAAAAGATTTACAAGGATGTTTGCCAGGGTTGGAGGATTTGAGCTATAGGGAGAGGCTGAACAGGCTGGGGCTGTTTTCCCAGGAGCGTCGGAGGTTGAGGGGTGACCTTATAGAGGTTTACAAAATCATGAATTGGATAAATAGACAAAGTCCTTTCCCTGGCGTTGGGGAGTCCAGAACTCGAGAGCATAGGTTTAGGGTGAGAGGGGAAAGATGAAAAAGACCTG
Organism: Chiloscyllium punctatum; assembly: GCF_047496795.1. NCBI lineage: Eukaryota > Metazoa > Chordata > Chondrichthyes > Orectolobiformes > Hemiscylliidae > Chiloscyllium > Chiloscyllium punctatum. The sequence goes on from NC_092744.1 coordinate 79,470,892, forward strand.
AAGGGCAACTTTTTCACACAGAGGGTAGTACGTGTATGGAATGAACTGCCAGAGGACGTGGTGGAGGCTGGTATGATTGCAACATTTAAGAGGTATTTGGATGGGTATATGAATAGGAAGGGTTTGGAGGAATATGGGCTGGGTGCTTGCAGGTGGGACTAGATTGGGTTGGGATATTTGGTCGACAGGTTGGATCGAAGGGTCTGTTTCCATGCTGTACATCTCTATGATTTCCTAAAATTTCCCATAGAAGTTACTTGTTACTTCTCAGCCCAAACCTGGATATTGCATTTGGACATGGACTGCTTAAGTATCAGGAGTCACAAACGGTGCTGAACATTGTGCAATCACCGATAAACATCCCCATTTCTGACCTTATGATGGAGGGAAGGTCTTTGATGAAGTAGCTGAAGATGATTGGGGTGAGGAAACTACCTTGAGGAACTCGTGATGAGGTCTCCTGGAGCTGAGATGACTGACCTCCTCCAACTATGTTGGAGCTCATGCCTGAAAAATCTTTTGGAATTATTTAACGAGGTAACAGGCAGGTTCGACTAAGGAGAGCCAATGGGTAACATCTACCTGGATTTCAAGAAAGCCTTTGACAAGGTGCTGCACAGGAGGCTGCTGAGTAAGATAAAGGCCTATTGTGTTAGAGGCAAGCTACAAGCATGGATAGAAGCTTGGCTGCCTGGCAGAAAGCAGAGCGTGGGTATAAAAGGGTCTTTCTCAGGATGGCAGCCAGTGACTAGTGGTATTCCACAATGATCAGTGTTGGGACCACAACTTTTTACTTTATACGTTAATGATCTAGATGAAGGAACTGAGGGCATTCTGGCTGAGTTTGCAGAAGATGTAAAGGTACAGGGACATGTTTTATTGAGGAGGCAGGGAGGCTGCAGAAGGATTTGGGCAGGTGAGGAGAGTGGGCAAAGAAGCGGCAGATGGAGTACAACGTGGGAAAGTGTGAGGTCATGCACTTTGAATAGAGGCATGGACTATTTTCAAAATGGGGAGAAAATTCCAAGAAATCTGAAGTGCAAAGGGTCTTGGGAGTTCTTGTCTAGGATTCTCTGAAGGTAAATTTCCAGATTGAGTCAGTAGTTAGGAACACAAATTCAATGTTGGCATTCACTTCGAGAGGACTTGAATATAAAAGCAAGGATATAATTCTGAGGGTTTATAAGGCTCTGGTCAGACCACATTTAGAGTTTTGTGAGCAAGTTTGGGGCCCCATATCTCAGGAAAGATGTACTGGCCCTGGAGGTTCACACAGTGGGCGGCACGGTGGCACAGTGGTTAGCACTGCTGCCTCACAGCGCCTGAGACCTGGGTTCAATTCCCGCCTCAGGCGACTGACTGTGTGGAGTTTGCACGTTCTCCCCGTGTCTGCGTGGGTTTCTTCCGGGTGCTCCGGTTTCCTCCCACAGTCCAAAGATGTGCAGGCCAGGTGAATTGGCCATGCTAAATTGCCCATAGTGTTAGGTAAGGGGTAAATGTAGATGTAGGGGTATGGGTGGGTTACGCTTTGGCGGGGCGGTGTGGACTTGTTGGGCCGAAGGGCCTGTTTCCACACTGTAAGTAATCTAATCTAATCTAAAAAAAATCTAAAAAAAAATGATCCCAGGAATGAAAGGCTTAACATATGAAGAACATTTGAGAACTCTGGTTCTATATTCGATGGAGTTTAGAAGGACGAGGGGGGAAACTTACAGAACACAGAACAGCCTGGACAGAGTGGACATTGGGAAGATGTTTCCATTGGTAGGAGAGACTAGGACCTGAGGGCACAGCCTTCGAGTAAAGGGAAGATCTTTTAGAATAGCGATAAGGAGAAACGCCTTCAACCAGAGAGTGGTGAATCTGTAGAATTCACTGCCACAGAAGGCTATGAAGGCCAGGTGATTGAGTACATTTAAGACGGAGATGGATAGGTTTTTGATTGTCAAGAGCATCAAGGGTTATGACGAGAAAGCGGGAGAATGGAGTTGAGAAACTTATCAGCCATGACTGAATGGTGGAGCAGACACGATAGGCCGAATGACCTAATGCCTGCTGTTATGGTCTTATCCACAATCATCTTCCTTTGTACCAGGCATGACATCAAACAGCCAGAGATTTTTTACCAACGACTCTAGCTTTGCGTGTGCTCCTTGATGCCACACTCAATTAGCTTCCCTTCCCCCTCTTAAGGTCAGCGCCTATGTCCATGTTTGGCCCAAGGCTGTAATGAGGTCAGGAGCTGAGTGGCCTGGGGGACCCCAAACTGGGCGTCACTGAGCAGGTTATTACTGAGCAGCTGCTGCTCAATAGCACTGTACTGATGATCAAGAGTAGACTGATGGGGCAGGAATTGGCCAGGTTGGATTTGTCCTGCTTTTTGAGTACATGACAGAACTGGACAATTTTCAACATTTTCAGGTGGATACCAATGTTGTCGTTGCACTGGAATAGCTCAGTTAGGGGAGCAGCTGGCTCTGGGGCAAAAGTCTTTAACGCTGTTGCCAGAGTGTTGTCAGGATCTGGAGCCTTTGCAGATTCCATTCGGCCCTTCTTGATATCACATAGAGTGAGTCAAATTGGCTGAGTACCTTTCCCAATGCTGGGGACTTCCAGAGGAGACTTAAATGGGCTGGTGAATCGGCCCCTCTGGCTGACAATTGTGACAAATATCTCAGCCTTGTCTTTTGCACAGATGTGCAGGGCTTCCCCATCGTTGAGGGTGAAGATCTTCATGGAGACTTCGTGGGTGGCCTAATTATCCACCACCATGCAGAACTGGATGTGACAGGACTTCGATCCAATCCATTGATTTTGGAATCGCTTGGCTCTGTCTATCACTTGCAGTTTACTGTGCTTGGCATGTTCCTGATGAAGAGCTTATGCTCGAAACATCGACTCTCCTGCTCCTCAGATGCTGCCTGACCAGCTGTGCTTTTCCAGCACCACACTCTTCGACTCTGATCTTCAGCATCTGCAGTCCTCACTTTCTCCCTGTGCTTGGCATGTGGCTAGTCCTGTATTGTAGCTTCACTGGGTTGGCACTTCATTTTTAGCAATACATGGTACTGCTCCGTGGCATGACCTTCTGCACTCTCCATTGGTCCAGGGTTGATCTCCTGGCTTGATGGTAAAAGCACAGTGAGGAATATGCCAGTCAGTTAGATTGCCGATTTTGCTTGAATACAGTTCTGTTTCTGATGCTGTTTGAAGTCCCACATTACTTCATGGATGCTCAGTTTTCTGGTGATACATTGGTTTGAAATGTGTACTAACTAGCATGGTGGTAGTACCATACAACACAGTGGAATGTGCATTATGCCTCACTGGGGGAGCACACTGGAAATCAAGCCCCATTTCCCAGAGTCATCACAAAAGTTCAACATTTTTTTAAGTACACAGAACTTGGCAACTTACCTTAATAATGCATTTTCCCAATGACAGATGTTAGGTTAACTTGTCAATAGTTTCTAGCTTTCTGTCTCCTTCCCTTCTGAAGGTGAGCATTTTATTACTGTTTTCCTGATCCGTTGGAACCCTCCTGGTGAGTTCCAGTGAGTTCTGGAATAATTTGATCAATTCCTCCATTATCTCTGCAGACACTTCCTTTAATGGAGGCCATCAGGTCCTGCCGACTTTTCTACTTTCAGTCATAATAGTTTGTCAAATAATTTGCCTCTCATGATAGAGGCCATTGTAAGACCTTTCTTTACATTATCTTTGAGATGTTTATAGTGTCCACCACCATGAAAACCGAGGCAAAATATTGGGTTTACTTGATGTGCAATGTTCCTCCAAGAATCCCACACTGCCTTTAGTTACTCTCTTCTTATACACCTGCAGAAACTCTTGCAGTTTGTTTTTATATTTCTTGCCATTTTACCTTCATAATCAATTTTCTGCCTGTTGGTATTTTAGTAATTCACTCATGGTTCCTAAAAAAATTCCCAATCCCCTGGCTTTCCGCTAGTTTTTGCTGCTTTATATGCTTCAGTTTTAGATTGGATGTTCTCCTTGACAGCATTTTTTCATCCTAATTTGACCACAAGGGGAGGCAGTGGTAATGTCACTGGATTTCTAAGCTTTCTAATTCAAGGTCTAAGTTAATGCTGCCAGGACATTGGTTAAATTCCCAATATGGTAGCTATTAGAACTTAAATTCAGTTAATAAAATTGTGAATTATGAAACTATCCTCGTGATGATAAATATGTAATTTTGCTGATCATGTTCACTAATGTTGGAGGAAATCTGCCATCCTTACCTGGTCTGGACTACAGGTCACTCCAGACCTACAGCAATGTTGTTGAATCTTAAATGCCCTATGAATTGGATCACTCAGTGTGGGGGTAAGTAGGGACAAGCAAGAAATGTCAGTGGCATCCACATACGGTCACATCAAACTGACTCGGTTTCGCTGTTCTTGAAAGGATGGAATCTAAATGGGCAACTGTGAATGTGGGCGGCAATGGTGTCGAGACTTTAGATAGTTAGGCTCAATTCTCAAGTTGACTGATCTTGGCAGCAGGTGAACAAGTTCCTGTAGAGCACTCAAAATCTGTGCGGAAAACTTGCTGTAAATCTTCCATGGACATTCTTCCTTTAATGAAAAGATGGAATGCGTGAAATAACCTTTGTAAATTTCAGAAAAGAACGAACACTGCCTCTTAGACTTGTCATTTGGATACAATTTCAATTATCTGCATGTGGGATTTATTGGATTCCACGACCATCTGAATCTTTGTCGCGAAACGCGCTCCTCTCAAATTATGGATTTCAATGGCATCCTTTGAAATTTACGAGGTGCAGGTAACCTTAAATTCAGAAATTTAACATTTGAATTAAAATCAGAAAGTTTGGATTAATAGTGGCGGGTTGACAGGATAAAGCAGACTTGCTGACCCCAACAGTCAATGCTGCATCTGATAGTGAGAGAGATAGGAACAAGGTGAAAATACCTAAAGCTACATAGTCCATTTTCACCTCATTCAAGTATGTCAAAACACTGCAAGCAATGAGTTATTGTGTGGTGAGCATGAAAGTAGTCTCAGTTTTCCTGCCTTTCATTGTTGGTGATCCCTTGAACACTGATCACGGAGAATTGGCAGGGCTGGAGCAAACACCTCTCTGGCAGCACTCCTGGTTTGCACTCAGTCCTGGGTAGGCACAGTTAGGCTGAGGTCTGGGCTGGAGGTGATGTGGATCAATGAGGCTACCTTGACTACCTTTGGGCGGCACGGTGGCTGAGTGGTTAGCACTGCTGCCTCGCAGCGCTAGGGTCCTGGGTTCGATTCCAGTCTCGGTCTGTGTGATGTTTGCACATGCTCCCCATGTCTGCGTGGGTTTCCTCCGTGTGCTTGGTTTGCTCCTACAATCCAAAGATGAGCACATTAGGTGAATTGGCCATAGTGCCATTTGTAGCTTAGGTGCATTAGTCAGGCTTAAATGTAAAGTAATAGGGGAGGGAAATGGCTTTGGGTGGGATACTTGTTAGAAGGTCAGTGTGAGCTTGTTGGGTCAAATGACCTGTTTCCACACTGTAGGGATTCTATGATTGATGCTTGGATTAAGGAAACTGCTTGTCATGGTTCCACAGGATACATGTGTTTAACACTGAGGAAGCATTTACATTCATTAACACTCGACTTGCTTGGAGGAGTGTTGCTGAAAGCCAGAGGCTTGACAACATCCAGGACAAAGTAGCCCTGTCTGCCATCTTAACCGTACACTGCCTGCACCGCAAGTGCTCAATGTGTGACATTTTTAAGAAGCAATTGTCATGGCAACATTGAAATTCATGATGTCTACCACCTAGAAGTACAATGGCAGCAGATACATAGGAACACCACAACCGACAAGTTCCCCTCCAAGCCGCTCACCATCCTGACTTGGAAATGTATCATCATTTCCTCACTGTCACTGAGTTAGAAATCACAAACGCGCTTCTGTGGGTGCACCGACAGCAAGGTCTTCAATAGTTCAAGCAAAAGGTTCGAGGGTAACTAGTGATGGGCAACAAATGTTGGCCTAGCCAGTGGTGCCCATATCTCATGAAAATACTTTATAAATAGTTAGCAGAAACATTATAGTGCCGTGTTCACCCAGAGACCCTCAGCATAATTGGAGTAATCCCCTTCCAGAGTCTTCGAACACAGTACATATTGGTGGAAATCTGGCCTGGGCTAGCATTGATTTGCCATACAAACCCATTAAGCCAGCTTGGCACCTTCACAATAAATTAGGAGAAAGAATTTGCTGGGTTAAAGAGTCCCACCGCGCTTAAAATCCAGGCGCCCAAATGCAGCTAATTCTCAAGAGTTAATTTAACAAGTATCACTAGAGCTTGTCAAGAACTCGATGATTAAACCACCCTCTTTGATGCCAAAACTACACTAGGCACAACATTGCCACTGAAGGGCATTACGCTGTACGACAAAGACTTCTGGGAGATGAGGCCATGAAAAGTGATGCAGCAGTCATCTAATTGAGTGTAATTTGTCACAGTGAACAAGCCTTGTCAGCCTAATTGAATCACTCAATGTGCTGAGTGGGCCCATCAGGGTGAGAAGGAACTTTTCGAAAATGTTTTTTATGCCTTCCCTTCCAATCTGCTTTCTTGAAGGCACTGACTCACGATGACAGATCACTTGAGAAGCCACTGTCAGACCTCATGCATTGTCAAGGCAAACTGAGGCTATGTTGGTCAGCCAGCGATTACACAGTAACGTGAACTGTGGCTAATTATTTCCCCTGCTAAGCTGAAGGGACATGGGCCAGATCTGCCCTCTCGACTTGACTGGACACAGATCATTTGATGCCTCAGATCAAAGGGAGAGCATTTTAAATATGGAACACATATTTGTAAGGTGGCTGTCACATCTCCAGTGACACCTAAAGCACTTTATGAACAACTTAGCCCTTTTGAAGTATGGTCGCTGTTGTAACATGGCAGTCAGTTTGCACACAGCAAGCCCCGAAAACAGCAATGTGAGAATGAACTCAGGTAATCCAGGAGAGACCTGAAAAAATGAACAGGGCCCTTCCTAGCTGGTTTGACGCCTCCCTGGCAACCACATTTACCAAACTGCTAGTCATTTTCAGAAAATGTCATTGGTTTTGTTCTTTGATGAGGTGTGAACATTGCTGACACACCAGCAATTTTGCTAATGCTTCTTTTATGCCAGTGGGTATTTTGATATTTTTCTCCACTGTCCAACCTTACCTGCTGAAATTATTTCCAGGCAATCTTCCAGATCGATGTTCTGGACCTCCAGAAGCCACCACTCCTCCAACACAACTGGAATTTGTTTAGATTAAAGCAATTAACTCAGGGAGGTGGGGAGGGTGGGGGTTGGTGGGGAGGGGGGTAAATTTCCTGGTCAGCTCCCATGTTTAAATCACACTAACAGTTGGCATCACACTGCATCATGAGCTAGCTGTCCAGCCAACTGAACCAACCAGCTCCCAAAGGGCCTGCCATCTCACCTTCATAGAATCCCTACAGTGTGGAAGCAGGCCATTCAGCCCATCAATTCAACACTGAAGAACCTGTAAATCCCACAGCTAATCCACCTAACCTACACATCCCTAAACTCTATGGGCAATGTAGCATGACCAATCCACCTAACCTGCACATCTTTGGACTGTGGGAGGAAACTCATGCGGATACATGGAGAAAGTATGAACTCCAAGCAAACAGTTGCCCAAGTGTAGATTTGAACTTAGGTCAATGGTGCTGAAAGGCAGCAGTGCTACGCACTGAGCCACCATGCCACCTTTTCTGGGCAACACACCTGTAATTGGAGAGATGAATTAACCTTAGAGTCAGTGAAGCACAGGTCCACCAGAATGGTGCTAGGATGCGGATTTATTCATAAAGACAGAAACTAGGGTTGCAGCCTTGGGAAATTAGATGGTTACAGGGAGATATGATCAAAGTTTTAAGATATTAAAGGGAACAAATAGGGTATGTATTGTCATCAGTGAGTGCACTGTCTCTTGAGTCCAACTGTTCCAATGGCACAGTATGAACTTAAATCCTTTATACAATCACTAATATGGCCAGTTCCTTCACTTTATTTGGTTCAGAACAAATCACATTCCTGATGCAGGGCTTATGCCCGAAACACCAATTCTCCTGCTCCTCGGATGCTGCCTGACCTGATGTGCTTTTCCAGTTCAACACTTTTCAACTGGGAATGAATCAAATCAACCAAACTTTAGAAAACAATATTGTTATTGATTGATTATGAAACCAGGACTTCTTCAGCAATGATGTAAAACTGATTAACACACAGTTTGAAATCGAAAAGTATAAATATTTATCCCTCATTAATACCACCATCACATGCACATTAACACACACACACACACGTGTGCACTAATTAAAGGGGGGGGGGGGGGCAAAGCTTTTCTGCAGAGATCAATCTTAGAAAATGAAATTTTAGCCAATAGTTGTCCATTCTTGATGGCAGCAAGCACAAAGGCTAAAATGTTAAGATGGTTTTCAGTCAGAATGTTGGCACATATAATAGTTGTCACTGGGAAGTTTAAATGCCAATCATTCAGGAGATGTCAAGAATTAAGAGGCTACTGAAAAGAGCAGCTGCCTCAGAATTTTAGGTCCTATATTGGGCTGTCTAAAAGTTAGTTTTTTCTCAGGAAGGCAGAGGATGAGCTGGGTTGTTTCTCTCTCTCTCCCTCAGCAAGTTGTACCCCAGCTGAACATCAGATAATATTCAAAGCAAAGCCATAAATCCAAGCACGTGATTCCCAATAGAAAAACAAGCAATTAGCTTAAGTCATGTGACTTCCAATTGCTTCACCCCATGAACTGTCCATAATTCTTTAAGGTTGGAGTTTTAAAAAATAAAAAGTGAAGTGTATTTGTGTAAATATAAGATTTTATATAAAAATAAAGAAATTGTAAAAATATTTTTTAAGATCCACTGGTTGGAAAGTTTTGGACTAATAAACATAGTCTGTGAAGAGAAAGCAGCGTTAACGTGTTCTGAAGATGGGTCACTGGACTCAAAATGTTAACTCTCTTTTCTCTCCACGGATGCGGCCAGATCTGCTAAGTTTTCCAGCAGTTTCTGACTTTCACTGAGTGTTCTTCCCAGATTGCAAGCTTTAGAGTTGCCCATGCCAGGTGACTGTGGATGCTCAGTCTTTGAAAATACCTGTAAACTTTTGGATACTTAGGAACCCTAGAAGAAAAGGGAAGATGGGATTGAGTTAGAATGTCAGCCATAATCATGGTTGTGACAGAATGGAATTGAGGGGCTGAGTGGGCTGCTCCTTTATCTTATGTTTTCATGTTACCAATTCATTGTTATAGCCATGAAAGTTAAAGGGTTTGTTTTTGTCACTGTAAAATATGAAATCCCTCAGTAGTTAAATGGACAGCTGAGAGAATGGGTTTCTGAACAAATAGTTCTTGTCATTCAAAATCAGCCCGACAGGAGAAGTGTTCTGTCTTGCAGCAATGATAATTAACTGCCAGTACTGTCTTGGATTATTCCTAACCCACTGGTAACACAGGAGGTGCAATGTCCCATAGGCCAGCCTTCCCTATTGGCCCCCTGTCAGAATCCTGCCCCAACCAACAACACTTCGCTGAAGTGACTGCAGGACAAGGCAGGTTTAAGCTGGGAATTCTGCTGTGGAATCATTCTGTGCTGTTGGGAGAGACGTGAACGTGTTGTAGCTGCAGCAGTTAAAGGGTGCTGAAGGTTAAAGAGCTGATGAGATGGAAGTGATGAAACACTGATAAACAAAGAGATATAACAATTGAAAATCAACATGTTACTATGGCTAAGGGCCCATGTCTGTAGAGTTTATATCAGCAGAGATCACATCAGAGAGACAAGGCTGTTTGGAAGTCACACAAATAAAGTCCAGAATCGATGAAGCGAGAGGGGATGCAGAACTCCCAATTCTGTGATGGAAACCTGGTGGTATCTCCCAAAGATGGACAAATAAGTAAGCAAAAACCCGCAAGAACTCCGAAATAAAATCAGAAATTGCTCAGGAAAAGCTCAGCAGTTCTGGCAGCATCTGTAGAACTGCTCTGACGAAGGGTCACTGAGGCCAAAACATTAACTCTGATTCCTCTCTATAGCTGCTGCCAGACCTGCTGAGCTTTTCCAGCAATCTTCTGTTTTTGAACAGCGAAGAACCTTTATATGCAGGCAGGAAGGAAGTTCCCGTGACCAGGGAGTCACGTTCGAAGGATGGGGGTAGGCCATTTCGAACTGGGACAAGGAGAAATGTCCTCACTCAGAGAGTGGGGAGCCTTAGGTATTTTCTGCCGTAGAACAGCAGTTGAGGCCAAAACATTGCATGTTTTAAAGAAGGATTTAGATATAGTTCTTAGGGTTAAAGGGATCAAAGGAAACGGGGAGAAAGCGGGAGCAGGGTATTCAGTTGGATGATCAGTTGTGATCATATTGGAGTAGAATCAAAGGCCCAATGTGCCATGAGGCAAAGGAAAAGATTTGGTAGGACCATAACTTGCTCCTGCCTCGTCACTTCTCAGCCACACATCCTTCTGCTACTTTTTCCTCGCACTGTTCTGGGGACCCAGTTTCGAATCCCACCACGGCAGATGGTGGAATTTGTATTCAATAACTATCTGGAATTAAGAATCTAATGATGACCATGAATCCATTGTTGATTGTTGGAAAAACCCATCTGGTTTACTAATGCCCTTTAAGGAAGGAAACTGCCTTCCTTACCTGGTCTGACCTACATGTGAGTCCAGACCCATAGCAATGTGGTTGACTCTTAACTGCCCTCTGGGTAATTAGGGGTGGGCAATAAATGCTGTCCTAGCCAGTGATGCTCTCATCCCATGAGTGGAGAAAGAAAACAAAAACCTATTGCTCACTGTGTGAAAGGTGAAGTCATTCCTGAATAGCTTCCTTTCACAGTGGGTTCAGCTGCAACATATGGGTGGGGAACTGGTGACTCTCCTCAGGCCTTGAAGTAGACCTGAAGGCAACATAACTGGCAGCAGTGCCCCAGGCTGAATAAGATAGCAGATCCAGTGCCAGCAGTTGGACAGTCTGCCTAAATGGAAGCACCCTACATGTGAACATAGCCTTTGGCAGATCTACATAGTGCATATGTAGGGTTGACAGATTGTCCTTCATCCTCAGAGCTGAGAAACAAAGGAGGGTGAATCAATTCTCTATTTGCCATGCTATTCTCACTGTAAATTCTTCAGAATGGCAGAAACTCCAAAAGCAGTGGGTTATTTGGTTATGGTTGCAGGCTCTCCGGCAATCAAGGAACCCCCACACAGTGTGGAAAGAGGTCACTCGGCCCATCGAGTCTGCACCGACCCTCCGAAGAGCATCCCACCCAGACCCAGCTCCGCTACCTATAACCCTGCAATTCCCCATGTCTAATCCACCTTGCCTGCATGTCCCTGGACAATTTAACATGGCAATCCTGCGTGTCTTTGGACAGTGGGAGGAAACAGGAGCACCCTGAGGAAACCCACACAGACATGAGGAGAACGTGAAAATTCCACACAGACAGTCCTCTGAGGCTGGAATCAAACCCAGGTCCTTGGTGCTGTGAGGCAACAGTGCTAACCACTGAGCCACCATGCCATCTTCATCTCTCAAACAGTCAGGATATAGAAGATTGTACAGGTTGGAGAGGAATGTCTGATTGGCAAATGCTGGGCATTGTGTGTGCAATGGAAATCACACTCCAGATTTGGCAGTCCTTCAGGAACCCTGAGGGCAGTCACATTAACCTCCATCGCAATCCGGACACCATTCTGTTCCCAGTGCTACCATTTCCAATGGATTATTTTGTAGTGAGGGAGGGGAGCAAAAAGAGGGAAACCACTGAATAATACTGTGGCTCAGTGGGTAGCACTGCTGCCTCACAGCGCCAGGGACCTGGCTTCAATTCCCACCTCAGACGACTGTCTGTGTGGAGTTTGCACATTGTCCCCGTGTCTGTGTGGGTTTCCTACGGGTGCTCCGGTTTCCTCCCACAATCCAAAGATGTGCAGGTTAGGTGAATTGGTCATAGTAAATTGCCCATAATGTTAGGTGTATTAGTCAAGGGTAAGTGGAGGGTAAGAGAATAGGTTTGGCTGGCTAACTGTTCAGAGGGTCGGTGTGGACCTGTTGGACCGAATGGGCCTGTTTCCATACTGTAGGGAATCTAATCCAATACAAAACCACTTCATCTCCATGCAGCAGTCTGGGAGTGAATGAATGATTGAGAGGTCAGGACCCATTATAACAGCTCAACTGGTATATGTTTTGAGATCAGCAAAAACCAGATCGTCACTTTCTTTCTAAGCCCTTCTACCTCTACTTTTTTTGATTTTTTCTCTCTTTCTCTCTCTCCCTGCCTTTCTTCCTTTCTCCATTTCCACTGTCCTCCTATCTCTCCCCCTTTCTCTCTGAGTTTCTTTCCCACCTCTCTTTCGTGCTTTCCCTTTCTATTTCCTTGCTCTCCTTCACACTGTAATTTTCTCCACCTCTCTTTCCCCCATTTCTTTCTTCACCTTGCTCACGTTAATGAGGGGTTGGCAATGAAGGGAGCCACCTTGCTCTAGAAAGGATGTAGGCCATAGCTCCCTTTTCTGAAGGCTACAATCCAAAGAAGCAAGTCCACTTAAGAAACATGCTCCCAAGTAGTGCCTTCTGTCCTTTTGCCTTTAAGCAACCTCGGCTCTGAATGGAAAATAATGCATTGATATTTGTGCAGAGGTAGCAGTGCTGGCAGAGTACTTTGAGTTGCTGCCAAGCAACCGCAGTTTGAACTTGACTTCCATCATCCTTTCTTTCCCTCTTCCATTGATTGAAGAGAAGCAATTTCTGGAATAATAACAGACGAAAATAATTAACAGAAAATTGCTTTCCCTCTCTCTGAGGCCATACGTTCTGTGATTATCATTTATCTGTGTGATGTAAGCGCTCGATAATTCAGATCCATTCCACAGCTGAGTTCTGCTTGAGATTCACAAGGTCACTGAGTAAACAAGTTTCGCATTTAAATCGTCATATTTTTTCCTTGCTCTGTCAATTTTCTCTTCCCCCGCATCCATCCTTCTCTCCAACCATCATGGAGGCAATGGCTCCACACTGAGGGAGGAGTGGGGGTTGGGAACGATGATTGCTCCCCTGTGGTTGGGATGTTTCTTCACCTACTCCCCTCCCAACGCCTCCCCCCCGCGCCCCACCCAGATTCCCACGAACAAACCTCTGTCCAGCAACCCTTTTCCAATACTTATTATAACCAATGAACAAAGGTAACAAGCAGGAAGTGTTTTCTTTTTAAGTGATTTCACTCTTGGGTTGCCTACAGGGATGTCCGGTGGATAAATCTCCAATTGGTGATTCCAGGACAGTCCCAGAGGGTGGGCAGATCCCTTTTGCCCGCAGTAGTATCGGCCAACCGATCATCTTTGGTGTGTCTGCTTCCTCCATTTCAGGAAAGGGGGACCTCACCCCTGCTGAGACCCAGAGCCTGTCCCCACAGCAACGAGGAGTGAGATCAGCAAATGCAGTGGAGCCTGGGAAGCCAGGCTCGGAATCTTCCACCTCAGGCCTTCACTGCCTGAGCGTGGGCTGGAGCCACCGTTCAGTCAGGGCTTCCGAAAGGGAAACGCGTTAGTATGTGAGGAGAAAACACTGCCGGACTATAGGGAAAAGGAAAGTGAGTGGAATAAATTAAATGTTGAAAGGGTGACTGTGCAACTTAAGCAAGGGTGATGTGACAAAAAGCTTTTTTAGTGCAACAAATAGTTAGGGCATGAAATGAACTTCCTGGAAGTGTGGTGGAGGCAGGTTCAACTGAGGCATTCAAGAGGGGCATTGGATGGTTATTTAGATAGTAATGATGTGTGGGATTATGGGGAAAAGACAGGAGATTGGCTCTCGGTGACAGAAGCAGTGCAGGCTGAAAGGCAGCATCCTTCACTCGAACAATCCTGTGATCCTATGAATAGTGTTACACTTGCAGAGAACCATCATAGACATGATGGGCTGAAGGATCTCCCCTCTGTACTGTGGCTGTTCCTTGATTCTGTAAAGATGACCCATTGAGATAAAAAAACATTAAAACCTATGTGGTTATGCATTGAGTGGTAGCACAGTTACTGACTGAAAACCTGAGTACCTGGATCATTATTTTACTGTCACTTAACTCACAGACTTGTGGGTTTGCTTGTGACGGGGAGAGATTTGTGATTTTACAATAAGGCAAGGTTCACGTAATAAGTCACATCGAAGCTATTGATTTGTAATCACCAGACATTTTTTGTTCAAAGGCATTTTCAGGACTTTTCCTGCCACTCTGGCAACTAATTTCCAAGGTTCTGTGAAAGAGTAAAGAAACGGCTTTTCTACTAGATTCCCTCACCTTTCTTGAAACTGTACAGTAAAAGCTGGTCCGTGAGGTCCAGCAATTAGCAGTAGGTATCTGGGGTGAGTGTTTTCAGGGATTCTCACCATTGACAAAGGCAGAGTCGCTGGAAATCTCAAACGTAAGCAGCCAAAGGAAGTCAGTTCCTTGCCCTTCAACATTTATCAACACTGAGGAGGGGGAATAGGCATTAGCTCCATCTGAGGGAGAGTCCTGTGCCTATGGGAAATGGTCCTAGTGTTTGTCAGCGCCAGACTGTGGGATTTTGCCTCCGTTATGACAGGGCCCAGTGGAATTTGACAGCTTTACAAGGTGGATGGAGTGTGGGGGGTGATCAGGTGACACTACTTTAAGGTTTTACCTGGAGGGAGAACCCAAGGTTTGGCTCCATAATGGATTCCTGGTGATTATGATTACCAACAGCGAAAAGAAAAGAAAGGAAGGATAGAATGAATTTGCATTTACGTAGTGGGCGGATGGTTGGATGGAGAACGTTAGAATGAACTGGAGCAGAGATGGAAGTGGCTGGTGTCACACGTCTGTCTGTTTCGGGACGAATGATAAGAGGTGTAATACCTGTGTCAGAAGAGGATAGAGGTGGCCGGAAGTAATTTTGTGAAGTTGAAGGATGTGTTAACAACAAGAAAACTCAAGCTTGTCACATGGTGAAAACAAAACTATTCATGTCACTGTGCATCTGAGGAACCTGGACAATAAAGGAAAGAAAATAGAGGCCTTTGAAATGTGGATACCAAGAGATGGGTTTATAATTCCATATTCAGGCCATAGGACAAGTGAAGAGAAATTGTAAGTGTGAAAGGAAAGACTTCTAGAAAAGGATGTGTCTGTTTCAGTCATGTTTCCCAGACCAGCTAAATAACTTAGATCACTTAGAGGGGGGGCGAAGGGGACAGCAGAAAGATGGATCAATCTGGGTGCATTTGGATGACAGATGTCACAGAATGTGGGATATGTGTGAGGATGGCACAAGACAGATTGAGGATGGCACAGCATGGCATCAGCTCCCCTGGCCAGGGGAGCTACAATCAGTGGCAGGAAAGCCGTCAGGGAGCTCTGACCTGTGACCGTCCTGGACACTAAGCTAAGAGGCCCGAAGCCATCCAACTGGTTCCACTGCATCAAGCATGGTGCATTGAGCTTGTAAGGGAATTTGTATAGCACCCTCTTCATCTGCCTGAAAACTCTAAACTGGTGCAGGTCCTTGCTTTTAAAACAATTCTTCTACCATTTCAGGTCACAATTAAGTAGACAGAAAAATAAAATGGCATGGTCATTATGTATGTCACAACTCACTGAGGTAGTGTAATGGAAATGAAGCTGCACCATTTCTGAACCCGTCACAATGTTGGATAATCCATTGTGTCTTTCTAATGTAAAGAGATGCCTATGGTCCTTGGTGGGCTATGTGTAATTCTGTACCTCTCTGTACAGTTTGAGATAGGCAGAGGACTGCAGCAAGGTGTGTGGTCAGAACACAAGCTTCATGTCAAAGTCATACATTCTGTTCTTCTTTATCAACATGTTTCCATTCTATTCCATTACTAAAATGTCAAACCCAACATTAGCTTGTGGAGCGATAAAGTGGGTTGGAAAGCAAGACCTTTTTTTGCAGAGCTGACTGAAAAGTGTAAGAGAAGGTACGAAGGTGGTTAAGAGAGTGGAATTAAAATGTAACGGTCAGGTAGGGAGTTCCTTTTGTTCATGTGGAAAGATTTCACTTCCTGGTCTGTCATAATAATCCTTTGAACCAACTCTCGACAAGATAATGAAGAGATGTATGCTGAACGTACTCGATTTGTATAGGAAAGGGGAAAAACTTTTTCTCCATTAGAATATATGGCGGGACATGTGGGATCAGCGACTATATGTCTAAGACCATTTGGCACCATGGCAGTGTGATTTCCTGGAGCTACACTCCCCAGCTCGACTGTCTTTCACAATGTGCCTGTCTTCATGTGTTGTTTTCTATCTTTCCTGTTGTGTGGATTTTCTTCGCCCATTGTTAAGTTCTCCCACCTGCTGGGAGGACAGGACACATTCAATGATAAACGGGCAACCCTAACTCTTGGACATGCTGCTTTGTAGGAACAGCATTAGGGCACTGTCACCCTTGAGTCTGGTCAGCAATTCAGTGTGATCATGACCGATCTGATTGTGGCTCAACTTCAAATATCTGCCCATCCCTGATAACCTTTGACTCCATTACTTAAGAATTTATCAATCTTTGCCTGAAAAGTACTCAACGACCCTGCCTCCACTGCTGTTTGGACAAGAGAGTTCCACAAAGATCTCACTAACCTCTGCAAGAAGAAAACCCATCCTAAGTTCCATCTTAAATGGGAGACTATTTAGCTGCAGATTCACTGGAGTGGTCTACTATCAAAGTGCACTCCAATCCTCATTTGTCTTTCTGATCCACATTGTCAAGGAATTGGCCTTGAGTTGAGGGCAAGTTTAAGTGATTTGAAATGCCGGCAGTGAACAAACAATGTTTAGCTTGGGTTTGGAGGGATCATTGGGAACAATCTGACCCGGGTCTTCATTCTTGTCATGTTACCAGCAACTCCCTGTCCCTAAGGTGATTGGTTTGACTGACGCTTGGCTCAAATATGACTGGTCGCAGGGCAGAGAGCCGGGAAAAAGGCATCATCCATCAGGAATCTCAATCCTGCCTTCTTCCCTACCTCTCATTCAAAGTCAAGCTCCGCACTGTGGCATCGCTTGGTGGCACGTATTAACTAAGAACTAACAGGACAGGTGTGGGCGCTCCCCAGTGGCCACTGAGCATGTGTGAGTAACCTCTGCAGGGGATTGGGACAAACTGAAGGAAACGAGATGCACTCAGCTCCAGTGGGAGCTGCCTGTCAGGAGCTTTGGATCTGTGATACCAGGCACTCGGAGGACGGAATGATATGCAGACAATACCCCACCACTGAGTGACGTTCCACTCCCACGTGTCGAGAAACCCTTCCAGGTGATGCAGAGTTTGTGAACGCTGCATGTGTTCCAAGGAGAATATGAAATGTGAGGCTGGGGGGAGGAGGGAATGTCCATTGGTAATTTGTAATTTGATTGGTAATTCAAGCAAAGATGCCTGGCATCTTCCTTTGAGAGAAGGGGCACAACTGCAATCAGACATGGGGGGGGACGGGGCGGGTAGGGGAGAGCTATGTCATCCCCATTAACCAGTTGTCACTATTTCATGCCAAATAGATTTCTGTCACTGGGACCGAGATGATAAATAATAGCGTTGTGTCTCATCCATTCCAATTTGCTGGCTCTCACTTGGCAATTTATGATCTTGGCTTTGTCAGTCTTACTCGACCAGGACTGGGTCCTTGGGATACTGACAGCAGCTGGATAGATGGCCCGTGAGTTTCTACAGGGCTTTTAATCAAGGACAGTGAGGAATGTGGCGTCTTCTCTGGTTTGTTTTTAACTCCATCTGGGGGTTTCCTTCTCTTATCTTATTCTGGCACAGGTGCTTAATAACTATCCTCCCCCTCCTCTCACGATGCCCTCTCCCTCCACAAATGTATTGTCATTGACTGTGATCCCGGTTTAGGCAAGTCACTGGGTGGTTTTTCTTGCTCCCTGGCTTTCAAGTTACAAGTTCTTTTATGGAACCCTGGCCTTATTGATGCTCTGTCTGAGGAAGGGGGGTCTAAAGTCCTCAGAGAAATTAAAGTTCGATTCTCGTTATTCTTCCCACAAGACAAACCTGTTGAAAAATACTTAAAAGACAGAGATCTGCCACTGGGGATTACTTTGAAAAATTGGCGGTGAATTGTTGGCTATTCTATGTGGTATTTATTTATTTACTCAAAAAAGGCAAATCTCCAGAGGCAGGCGATGGCCTCCTCATTTAGAGTCATAGAGTCAGAGAGATGTACAGCACAGAAACAACCCGTCCATGCCAACCAGATATCCCAACCCAACCTAGTCCCACTTGCCAGCACCCGGCCCATATCCCTCCAAACCCTTCCTATTCATATACCCATCCAGATGCCTCTTAAATGTTGCAATTGTACCAGCCACCACCACTTCCTCTGGCAGCTCATTCCATACATATACCACCCACTGTGTGAAAAAGTTGCCCCTTATGTTTCTTTTATATCTTTCCCCTCTCACCCTAAACCTATGCCCTCTAGTTCTGGACTCCCCCATCCCAGGGAAAAGACTTTGTCTATTTATCCTATCCATGCCCCTCATGATTTTATAAACCTCTATAGGTTCACCCCCTCAGCCTCCGACATTGCAGGGAAAACAGGCTAAAGTGATTAATCTGACACTCAGTCTGTAAAGGGCATACTCCTCTATACTCATCAATCCACAGGGCTTTGGGGATTTGTACTGGGGCTCCAGAAGCAGAGGGTGGCCATGCGTTGTCCTAAACTTGTTCCAGGCACATCACGGGCCTTGTCAGAAAGAACATGTCAAACAATGGGCCTTGTCAGAAAGAACATGTCAGCAACTTCCCGCAGTTTGCCACCCAACATCAAGGGGGAAAATGGATGTCGTTCTTACTCATTCACGGGATGTGGGCGACCTTGCGGATGTGGGCAGTTAAGAATCAATCACATTGCTGTGGTTCTGGAGTCATACCAGGCCAAACCACCTATTTCCCTGGAATTCTCCCTGCTCGGGAAGTCTTTGTCAGCAAATTCCATCACCTGAACCATTCAAGGGGTGGAAGAAAGCTTTAAACAGTGCTACCCCTGCATAAAGCAGGGGGCTCCCTGTGGACTATTGGACTGCTCAGTGGCTCATATCTAACTTTACAGGACTGCGAAGCACCATTATGGGGATTGTACACTGCTCCATCGGACATGAGGCAGTTGAGCATTGTGATTCCCACGGTCACAAACAAGGAGTTTCCAAATTCTATCCCAGCTTGTCTGAATCACTCATGGGGAAAGTTGCAATTCTGTTGGATCAGCCGGTTTGGAAAACGTCAAATTGTCGATTTTGTGCTTGGTAAAGCAGGCATTAATAACTATCACTCACTGTGATGAGGAGAGAAACTGCAGGAAGATGGTAGATTTCCATTA
The DNA here is from genome assembly GCF_047496795.1 of Chiloscyllium punctatum. Classification (NCBI taxonomy): domain Eukaryota; kingdom Metazoa; phylum Chordata; class Chondrichthyes; order Orectolobiformes; family Hemiscylliidae; genus Chiloscyllium; species Chiloscyllium punctatum. The sequence continues at coordinate 79,490,362 of NC_092744.1, forward strand.
TAAAAGACTCGAGTGGTATAATCACCTGACCAAATGAAGTTTCTAAATTTGTCCCCTAACTGATAGCATAACTGCCCAAATAATTGCTCCATTATCCAGCTCAGCTCACGTCAGCTTTTCTAACATCCTGTGACAGTGCTAGTTAGCTACCTCTCCAATTTCGCAGCCAGAAATAAACAGAACGGGGCTGACATCATGAATCATCAGCCTGATGGTATTCAACTCTATATTGTCACCTCGGGCTATGCCTAACTTCAGAGAGAATCAATGTGGGTAACACTTCATTGCGCATCCATCACCGATCCAGATGTTCAAACGCTTTTGTCCCTGACGGAAATTGTCTTTTCAGAACATGGTTAATGAGAGGTTCAAAATGACATTAGTGATGAGAAGCTGATTTCACATTTTTCAGCTGTCTTTTCAGTTGGGTTAATTCCCCCGTTGCTGAAATTGTTAACTCCTGCTGGAGTACAGATCCACAAGTGTCCGTCATTTTAATGACACCTTTTCTAATACTCCTAATATGAACACCCTTGAGAGGTACTTGTAACAAACATACTCTGACAGCTCTAATGAGAAACACTATCTGATATTTAATAATAAAGATACCAGGTGGATTATATAAAAAAATGCCTTAATATATAAATAAAACATACACTGTGATATATTGATGATGGACCCACATTCTGGTATATGTATAATGGACTTGGTATGCTTGCCTTTATTGGTCAGTGCATTGAGTATAGGAGTTGGCAGGTTATGTGGTGGCTGTACAGGACATTGATTCGGCCACTTTTGGGATATTGCATTCAGTTCAGGCCATCCTGCTTTAGGAGAGATGTTGTTAAACTTGAAAAGGTTCAGAAAAGATTTACAATGATGTTGCCAGGGTTGGAGGGATTGAGCTTTAGGGAGAGGCTGAATAGGCTGGGGTTGTTTTCCCTGGAGCGTTGGAGGCAGAGGTGTGACCTCATAGAGGTTTATAAAATCATGAGGGGCATGGATAGGGTAAATAGGCAAGGTCTTTTCCCCAGGGTAGGGGAGTCTAAAACTGGAGAGCATAGGTTTAAGTTGAGAGGGAAAAGATTTAAAAGTCTCCTAAGGGGCAACTTTTTCACACAGAGGGAATTGTACGTCTAGAATGAGCTGCCAGAGGAAGTGGTGGAGGCTGGTACACTGACAACATTTAAAAGGCATATAGATGGGTATATGAATAGGAAGGATTTAGAGGGATGTGGGCCAAGTGCTGGTAAATGGAACTAAATTAATTTAGGATATCTAGTCAGCATGGTCCAAAGGTTCTGTTTCCATGTAGTACATTTTTATGACTATGGAAGTGGACAGAGTGGTGGATGCTCTGGGTTAAAAAATCTCCCAGATAGTGGGAGCTGACTCTGTTTAGGTGAGCAGCTGGATGCTGTGATTGTGTTTTAACAGTGGCAGCTAATTAACAGGCCACCCATTCGGGTTGGCGTCCACTAAAGGAGAGAGAGATCTCGCCCCACCTCATTTGCTGGCACTAACTCTGGCACCGGTTAAGGGGAGTCACTACCGCGATGGGATGTTTCAACATTGAGTCACCTGCAAAGATAGCTGGGTCTTTTCTGCTAATATATAAGGCTGAATGTGTTGGCCATGCCAGTGACCCTGTTGACTGACCAGAAAGCAGGTAACAATAACAACGACAGGAATAAACAGTAATAGGTAGCTACTGTCTGCAGTCTAAGTTTCAACCTTGTTATGGACAAAGACTACTCCTCTAAGAGATGCTGACCAGCAACTGATTTTATAATGAGCACCAATATTGATAATTAATTCTGACTCTGTAATATATTTATAATAAGGTCCCTCTGAAAGTTATAATGTTGAACATTGGACCAAAGTTACTTGCAGTCACTATTAATTGCCAGTAAAATATATTAGGCTACTCATGTGGTCTCCCAAGAATTGCTGTTGTTATTTAACATTTCAGTCTCCTTATCCCAAAGTCTAATCAGTTTGAAGTACAGTTTTCTAGCCTTCATTAATATGGGCGTAGATACAAGAGCAGGGATGTTGCGCTAAATTTATAGAGGTCAATTATTAAACACCACCTGGAATTTTGAGTACGGTTCTGTGGACTAAATATAAGAAGGATGTGCATGAGAAAATGCATAAGTGGTTCCTGGTATAAGGTACTTCAGTTGTAAGGATCAATCTGAGATCTGGAGACTGTTTTCCTTGGAAAGGAGAAGGCAGAGGGGAGATTTGATCGAAGCTGTCAAAATCATGAGGGTTCTGGACAAAGTAGATGGTAAATGGGTCATGAACCAGAGGCCACTGTTTTCAAGTGTTTTGCAAAATAATCAAGTGTGAGATAGAGAAAAAAACATTTTCTCACAGCACGTAGTTAGTAGCTGGAGTGCTGGTGGTAGAGGTAGGTTCAGTTGAGACAATCAAGATGTGATTAGATGAATATTTAAATAGAAATGATGTGCCAGGTTGTGGAGAAAGGACAGGAGACTGGCACTAAAGTCAAAATGCTCAGAGAGCCAATACAGTGGTGATGGGCTGAATAGCTTCCTGCATCATAACAATTCTGTGATTATGTGGAGGTGCCGTTGTTGAACTGGGGTGGACAATGTTAAAAATCACGTTTGGAAGCACACAATCCTTTTTCTGAAATTCCAAAATCTGAAAAGCTCCGAAATGCTTTTCATGGAGTGTGAAGCGTCATTTTGGCGTGCAACCAGGTAACCCAATGACACACCACTCGAACCACGTCATTGTGATGTGAACCCTACCCCCCCCCCCCCCCACCCCCGCCACACTGGCAGGCATCAATTGTGTCTCAGTGCTCATACTAGTCACACTTGCGTCTGCTGTTAGTTAACTTTTTTTATTTCTCTGTGAAAATGTCATTATTCCAAAATCTGAAAAATTCCAAATTCCAAAAAACAACTGGGCCCAAGGATTTTGGATAAAGATTGTGTACCTGCACTTCCAAATAAACCTGTTGGACTGTAACCGGGTGTTGTGTGATTTTTAATTCTGTGATTGATTAATTTGAAATGGGCTTAATTCAGTGAGCTAGGAGAAAGTGAGGACTGCAGATGCTGGAGATCAGAATCGAGAGTGTGTTGCTCGAAAAACACAGCAGGTCAGAGGGCTTATGCCCGAAACGTCGATTCTCCTGCCCCTCAGACACTGCCTGACCTGCTGTGCGTTCCCAGCACCACAGTCTCGACACTTAACACAGTGAGCTGATAGGTACTCCACAATGAAATACAGAGCAGAGAAAAAAGCACAAGACACATTAAGGTGAGTGAGTCATTTCCTGGGACTAGGTTCGTAAAATGAGTGTTGTGTAACGAGTCCTCAGTTGGATATTTGGTACAGACCTGCCTCAGTAAAACGTAGCTGGTCAAACATGTTTTTATTTGCTCAGGGAGGTGGGCATGGGTTGGATTTGGCAATGTCACCCCGAAACAAATTAGAGATAGTCACAGAAGCGGCCAAGTGGCAACATAAAGGACCATTCTTAGTGACTTTGTCCGAGCTGTTCGTCTTAAGGCTTCTCTTAACCTCATGCCAATCTAATGCCAACCCATATACCACCCTTGGCCCTTAAAACCTTCATGTCATCTTACCCAGTATCGGCCATGCCAGACCTCACGAGCCATGTTGAGATGAAGTAAAATAAAGGTCTAAATCTGTACTGGAACCTTCACTAATTCTTTTTTAAAATCCTTCATTCGTAAAAGCCCATTCTAAAGTTTAAAATCACCTGAAATGCTTAATCCCTTGAAAAAAAAGCAAACTTTTATTCATTACCCAAAATGCATAATAGTTAATCCTTTAATAACCTTTTAAGTTGTCAGTCGATGAACTTTGTGCCACCTCCTTACCATTCCTTCTGAGAGAATTATGGGTAATGAAAAGAAGCAAAGGATTCCTGAACAGCCCTTAGGATAATGTCATCAAATAAGCTGTTGTAACAAGTGGAACAGATTTTATTTAAGTCACAGGCCACCTATTTTTGTTTTTTTTATATGCTGGGATTTAAATGAACTTGACATCGTGACAGTTATACATGTCTTATTTATCTATCAAGGGCTTTGTAAATGGAACAGAGCCTTGAGTTCAGAAACAATTGAGTCTGTTTGAAGCCTGCACTGAGCTGAAATGGCCTTGCTGAGTTTGTATTTGCCTCCTGCTTGAATTGTAACCTTCCCTAACTTGGAAAAAAGTGAATACGTAAGGCTTCTGAATCCAGGTCCAAGACACAGAAGTGTAGAGTATGGGGGCATTAACACACAGTAAGGAGCACAATAATTTCAGAGTGAGAAAATTCTTCACTTCAAGAGCAGTGAATGTTAGTAATCCTCCAAACTGAAGAATGGTGTATTCATAAGGAACATTTTGATATCTTTATAATGAGTGCTTTGATATATTGCTACAGACACTAATAGATTTTTAATGAGCTCTCTGAAACATATATAATGTAGATAGTCTGCATGTGAGCATAATGAGCCCTCAGATATAATTTTAATAAAGTCTTTGGTGCAGTTACAACATAGATATCTAATAATGAATTCTGCTATATAACATAGACACACAGAAAATTCTAATAATGAATACTGACATATAATATAGACATTCAGAGATATCTAGTAATGAATTCAGAAATATAACATAGACACACTGAGATATCTAACAATGAATACTGACATATAGTATAGCTACTCTGACATATCTAATAATGAATGCTGATATATAGTATTGACATATTGTTGAATTTAAATCAGGTTGCAATAGACAGATTTTGGTATCTCTGAATCAAAGAATAAGGAAAGTTGGTGGGAAAGTGGAATTGAAGCTGAAGATCAGCCATGATCACTTTGAATGATGCAATATGGTCTACTCATACATCTGTTTTTGATGACTTCACATTGTGTGAAGTTGACAAGCTGTTTTATTTACAATGAACTTTTGGAAACACTTATGTTGAACTGACAACTAATCTATTGGTAACATAGATGTTTTAATATATTTGGACCATGATATAATTGACAGTCTGGTATCTTTAGTTTTAACCTTCTGATGTACTCATAAGAAACATTCTGATATTTTTATAATGAGTGCTTTGATATATTATTGCAATCACTAATAGATTTTTAATAAGCTCTTTGAAACATATATAATGTAGATACTCTGGGTGTGAGCAGGATGAACCCTCAGATATATTTTTAATAACATTTTTGATTCATTTTTAACAAAGACATCTGAGATAACCACCAATATATAACATAGAGACCCTGATGAATTTATAATGAATATCTTTTGTACTTAAGCGAACAGACTCAGAGTTTTTTTTAAAATGAATGATTTCATAAATTATAAGGGGAACTCCAATATATTTGTAATGAGCTCTCAAAATATATATACCATAGACACACTGATACTTTCATAATGTGCACGTTGATGTAGTTGTTGAATAGGCATACAGATATTTATAATGAGCATTCTAATGTATTTGACTATACACATTCTGTTATACTTATAATCAATAAGACCATACGGCATAGGAGCAGAAGTTAAGCCATTCAGCCCATCACGTCTGCTGTGCATTCAATCATTGCTAATATGTTTCTCAACCCCATTCTCCTGCTTTCTCCTCATAACTGTTGATCCCTTTGATACTCACGAACCTATCTACCTCAATCTTAACTGTACTCGTTGACCTGGCCTCCACAGCCTTCTGTGGCATTGAATTCCATAGATTCACACTCTTCAGCTGAAGAAGTTTCTCCTGATCTCCGTTCTAAAGGGTCTTTAGTTTACTGTAAGGCTGTGCCCTGGCATCCTAGTCTCTCCTCCTGATGGAAACATCTTTCCAAAATTTACTGTGTTCAGTCCATTAAGTATTCCGTATGTTTCAATTAGATCCCCCCTTATCCTTCTAAGCTCCATTGAGTATAGACCCGGAATCCTCAAAAATTCCTCTTTTGTTAAACTTTTCGTTCCTGGGAACTTAGAGTCATAGAGTCCTACAGCTCGGAGACAGGCCCTTTGGCCCACACTGGTCCATGCCGACCAAAATGTCTATCCACGCTAACCCCATTTCCCTGCACTTGGCCGATATCCTTCTAAACCTTTCCTTTCCATGTATACTTCCACTGGCAGCTCATTCCATCTGCGTACCACCCTCTGTGTAAAGAAGTTGCTCCTCAGACTCCCTTTTATTCTTTCCCCTCTAACCTTAAACTGATGTCCTCTAGTCCTCGATTCCCCAACACTGGGAAAAAGACTGAGTACATTCACTCTATCCATGGCTCTCATGATCTTCTATATGGTCCCCCGCAGTCTCCTATGCTCGAAAGGAAACAGTCCTAGCTTGTCCAACCTCTCCGCATAACTCAGACCATTGAATCCAGGCAACATCCTTGTAAATTTCTTCTGCCTCCTTCCAGTTTAATAACGTCCTTCCTATAACAAGGTGAATCAAAACTGAACACAATACTCCAAGTGCACCCTCACCAACATCCTGTATAATTGCAACGTAACTTCCCAACTTTTATAGAACATAGAACATAGAACATAGAAGAATACAGCGCAGTACAGGCCCTTCGGCCCTCGATGTTGCGCCGATCAAAGCCCACCTAACCTACACTAACCCACTATCCTCCATATACCTATCCAATGCCCGCTTAAATACCCTTAAATCCTGACTAAATTGGAAGAGATAGAAAAATTACTACCCGATCAAAATTAATGATAAAGTGAAGAGGGAGTGCATGAGCTCTAGCTAAGTTGCAAACACATTAATGAGGAACATCTTTACAATTTTAACACACTTGGATCACAGATTTCAGCACCAGAGCACCCATCTTGACTTTGCCTACCCTTGTGCTCTTACACAGTGCAACCCAGTGGCTACGGCATGGCTGGTAGAGCTAAAGGTAGAAGGCTGCTGACATTTATTGGAGATGACTAAAGATGGCTTTGCAGATACCATCTTGCATCTCCACCTTGACAGCAGCAGCAACACCCTTGGCTGGCTGGCCAACAAACAACGTCAAAGGGCACTGGCAAGGTAAACCAGATTCTTGACTCCGTAAAAGTATTATAACGTGAGTTGCCAGCACTGCCAACATTTTATAGGTAGCTTCTCTGCCACCAGTCTTTCTTATTGGCATTAATCGTGCTGATGATACCAAGTGGAGAAGGATTACAATTGAATATATTTGGCACAAGATAAGTTTAAACATGATAAACCGTAAATAGAACATAGAACATAGAACATAGAAGAATACAGCGCAATACAGGCCCTTCAGCCCTTGATGTTGCGCCGATCAAAGCCCACCTAACCTACACTAACCCACTATCCTCCATATACCTATCCAATGCCCGCTTAAATACCCATAAAGAGGGAGAGTCCACCACTGCTACTGGCAGGGCATTCCATGAACTTACAACTCGCTGAGTGAAGAACCTACCCCTAACATCAGTCCTATATCTACCCCCCCTTAATTTAAAGCTATGCCCCCTTGTAATAGCTGACTCCATACGTGGAAAAAGGTTCTCACTGTCAACCCTATCTAACCCCCTAATCATCATGTACACCTCTATCAAGTCACCCCTAAACCTTCTTTTCTCCAATGAAAACAACCCCAAGTGCCTCAGCCTTTCCTCATAGGATCTTCCTACCATACCAGGCAACATCCTGGTAAACTTCCTCTGCACCCGTTCCAGTGCCTCCACATCCTTCCTATAGTATGGCGACCAAAACTGCACACAATATTCCAGATGCGGCCGCACCAGAGTCTTATACAACTGCAGTATGACCTCAGGACTCCGGAACTCAATTCCTCTACCAATAAAAGCCAGTACGCCATATGCCTTCTTCACTGCACTATTTACCTGGGTGGCAACTTTCAGAGATCTGTGTACATGGACACCAAGATCCCTCTGCTCTTCCACACTACCAAGTATCCGACCATTAGCCCAGTATCCCATCTTTATACTCAATGCCCTGACTGATGAAGGCCAGTGTGTCAAAAGCCACCTTCACTGCCCTGTCTGCCTGTGACTTAACTTTCAGAGAACCATGCACCTGAACTCCAAGATCCCTCTGTTCCACTACATTCTTCAATGCCCTACCATTCACCATTAAACTCCTACCTTGATTTGACTTTCAAAAATGCAAGACCTCACACTTATCTATATTAAACTCCATTTGCCATTTCCCAGCCCACTTCCCCAGCTGATCAAGGTCCTGCTGCAATTTCTGATAATCTCCCTCACTATCCACAATCCCACCTATTTTAGTGTCATCAGCAAACTTACGAATCATGCCTTGTACATTCTCATCCAAATCATTGATACAGATAGCAAGCAGTAATGGACCCAGCCACCAACCCCTGAGGCACTCCACTAGTCACAGGCCTCCACTATCCTTCCACTATCACCCTCTGCTTCCTACCATCAAGCCAATTGTGTATCCAATTTGCCAGCTCCCCCTGGATTCCATACAATCTAACTTTCTATAGCAGCCTACATTAAAGCTTTTGTTGTATTTATGATACATATTTTGATATACACTTAATATTGCCATTCTGATGTAATCATATTGAACTCATTGATATATTTCTAACATGAGCACTGATAAATTTGTAGCATGCACAGTCTGATATAATTATAAAATAGAGCTTGGATTAATGTAGGGAGTAAGGTACCAAACCTCTCTTAATAGTGGATGAAGCCCTATGGAAGACTCCAGCAGCTATAAACCTTTCCTCAATGAAAGCAGAAGGGGCTGGTGTGGGATTCTCAGTTGGCACAGGGAGTGGATATCAAATAGGTCTGTTAATGTCTCCATGTGCACCCATTAACCTTGAGATGACTGCAGCGCGGTGGTGGTTCAGGAATTAGCATAGCTTTCTCAGGCCACCCAAAGACAGCCCAGCAAAACCACATTGGGTTTGCCAGCAGCCTGCCAAGTGGACCCAGAAGGCTGCTGGCAAGAAGACCTGACATTTCGCAGTTGATGGTTACTGAAAGCCACCACTAGCTATCAGCTCTTCCCTCCAGCCCTTGTTTCCAACCCAGATCTGTAAAAGATGCTTTTGTATTCATTATGACTGCATTCAGTTCATGCGTTGTATTGATGCCCCCATGCAATATCTGGACCATTTCAAAATCTGGATATCATCGTATCTATAACTCTCTGTCTCAATATAGAATGTATCATTTGCTCCATCAAAACTGACAGAAAAAGTCTTTTTACCCAAATCTTTTTAAGGGAAACACACATCTGATTCATCACAGTCTCATTCTTCAATAGCTAGTTTGAACCGGCTGCCTGCCCATATTTGACGACTTGACACAATCCAGCAACTGAACCTGGGATCTCTAAACTCAATTTCCTTAATATTTCGTGCAGTTTTTTAAAAATCATTTTGATGAGTGCTCCACTGAAGGCAGGTCCTTCGTTCATCGTCTGCTGATATCTCAGCCTGAGCTGTTCCTCTTGGCTGTGTTTTGTCAGGAATGGTTTGCCACTGCCTTCCACTTACAGGGACAGGTGAAGTAGCAGGTCCGAGGCCTATCTCAGCTGGAACCTGATGTGGAGGAGCAGGTGCTGGACGGGGGGTGGACAAAGTCAAAAATCACATGACGCAGGATTATGGTCCAACAGGTTTATTTGAAAGCACAAGCTTTCGGAGCACAGCTCCTTCTTCAGGTGCTGGTCTTGGACCAGAAATTGAACGCACAGTGTTGGCCACATTCTGAATAACATGCTAATCATTTCGGCAAGTGAATTAATAGATGACACACAGTCTGTAAAAGCTATGGTATATTTCTCCACTAAATAGCCACCTGTATTCCAAAATCTGTTAAAGTTTATCTGTGCTTCACAGATCAGTGTTCTTATAAAATCTAAAGACTCAAACAGAAGATCTAAACCTTCATTGGTATCCAACAATTGGACATCTGGTTTTAAAATACTTTATTTCTTATTTTACATTTGATTGAGAATGACAATATCAAGGCTATACCTTGTTTCCTCTCTGGTTAAGACATTGACACACATCCACTTCATTCATATATCCACTTCCTTCTTCCACAAGCTGACGGCTTCATACTCCCGAAACATCAGACAGTATTCCTACACTGATAGTTTATGTGTTTTTTTTCTTTCACAATGGTTACTATATTCCATTCCTTTTTAAACTTCCAGCCTTGATCTTTAAGTGACCATGTTCTGCTGTTATGTCTGTTCCAGAAGAAATAGCACTGAGCTGGCATTACTCAGTCTTACATTTAATTGTAGCATGAAATATTATAAGCATATACCTCTTAATGCAACTGTACCACAGTTTCAATCACTGTCTTCTTGTATGAGCGCACATGTAACCCCAATTAATACCTAATAATAGCACTTAAACATGGTTAACACTAAAGTATTGTTATTTAACACTTCAACATATCTAATAATAAACACTATTATATTTACAACAATCTGTATAATGTATTCATGATAAAATAAGATAAATAACTGTATTAAATCGTATAATGTATCTATACTTAACACACTGATATATTTATAATGTACACTGTGTGTCATAATCTCTGATACCTTTCGTGTAAATATTCCGACATGTTGATTCAATAACGTACTCTAATATATTTACAATGGACTTTCTTATATGATTAATGACAGTGTCTGATGAATGTGATAATCTACTATATTGAAATCGTTGCAAATGAAATTCTGATGATTTGTGGTACAAGTATCTGTTCCATAAAATAAGTTCCACATGCAGACTGCAATTCGAAAAACATTGCCAACTTTTCTCTGAATATTTTGGAAAACCAGAGTCCCAGTCCCCAGACAAGAAAAGTCAGCATTGATCACATCCTATTTCTTCAGGTTGTCCTTCAGTATTCTAAAGACTGTCTAGTTTGTTGAAAGCTCTTCTGTGGAGGAGGTACCAGCTCTGATAACTCTGGGAGTCTTTAGTCCCTACAGTACCACCAGGCGGTGTGACCATTACTGGGACTGCACCCAGTCCACAATAGTGAAGATTGCCGTGTTAAAGGGCAATTGAGGGTGGTCTCATCAAAGGCAATTTGATAGGTCTTGCTGATGGTGTTGGGTGTTGGGGGTTGGCGTGTGGAGAGGAGGAACATGGGGGTCAGAGACATACTCTGGACGTGAGTGTTGCTGATCACATCTGCATTTATTTTACATCCTAAATTTCCCTAGAAGTGAATCCATTCAGAGCGCATTTAAAAGTCACCCACATTGCTGTGGGTCTGGAGTCACGTGTAGGCCAGACCAGGTTAAGAAGGCAGATCTCCTTCCCTAAGAGGCATTGTGACTAAGATAGGTTTTTCGCAAGAATTGGTGATTTTTGTTTGCTTGTCACAAAGGCCAGTTTCATAATTCCAGGTTTTATTAATTGAATTCAAATTCCACTAGACACCATGGCAGGTTTTGAACTCATCTGCCCAGTAGCCCAGGTATCTGAATTGTTACCCCAGTGACATTTCCTGCAATGTGGCATCATTTTCTCCTCAGAGCCTCAATTGGCCACCAAGTAAGTAGACTTCATGATAGCTGACATGTTGTTGGTAAAATTGGACTGGGAGCAGATGGACAGTGGGAATGATGCCCCCATGGCATTTTGTGTATCCACTTCACCTGGTGACTCTTGCCTATGCATGTGGATTGGGGTATAAAATTCAGCCCCTTATGTTCCTTATGTTTATGGAGCTGGGAAATTTGAATGACATTACACCACAGTCGGTGCTCTGTCTAACTCCCCCACTCAAACTGACAAAGGTCGAGTGTCTGCTGCCTTTGTGTATGGTTTTAAGATTGAAAGTTGACACAAAGACTTCAAGTGAGTGGGTAGGAATCTATATCTTAAAAGGTAAAATTATACGAAAGTGGCAATGTATTAGTAAGACATCGGCTGACAAAAGCTCAGTTTATTGTTGCAAATGCTGATTTAGTCACAGTAGTAGGATTTTACACTGAACTAACAGAGGACAGACCTTTACCTAGCACAGGGCTCAAACTGCCTTATTATGTTTGATCTCTGTATGAAATGTATTGTTAGTATTGACAGCTTGACCTTCTCTAACAGTGCCTGTGCACAGTCTAATCCCAGGGGCTCAGTAGATATGATTCTCACAAGCAGCAGGTGGAGATTGATCTATCCGTGTCTCACTGTCCGACAGCACAGGATGTTGGCAGGAGATAGACTGCGGGAGACCTGACCACTCCTTCCCCTCAGCTTGGCTTCAGCCAGACTGAGCAGGAAGTTTGTCCACCCCATGTTTTGTTATCAGCTGAGGCTTTGATTGGTACAGATGCCTGGAAGGGAATTATCTCTGTAGCTGATGGTACTAACACAGAGGTGCACACTAAACACTCTCCCACTTCAGGTTTACTTTTCAGACTGTCGGTTGCCTCCAGGACTATTCCAGGACATGGGTGGTGATGGCATCATTGACGTGTAACTAGAACATAATGTGAGTCAGCTGATAGATAGGTGGAGTTCTGATGTCATCATTATGCTCACAGCCTCGCTTGGCACACCTTACACCCCTAAGCCCACAACTCCAGTGTTAATACGTAGTCCCGCACCCCACTCTGGTGTTGACATACCATCTCACCCCTCCACCCCATTGTTGACAGCCAATCCCACACCACCCTCAGTTGTTGTCTCACCATCCCAAAGCCCCCACTCCAGTGTTTGGCTCACCAACACATTGCCCTGCTCCGGTGCTCAGATCACTGCCCTACTTCGCCACTTGGCACTCTGCCACGCTCCGATGCTTGGTTTATGCCCCAGATTACACGCAGTGCCCGCACTTCCTGGCTCTGGCATTTCGCCAGGCATCCAGCCACCCCTGCGCCCTTCAGATCTTGACTCACTGGCCTGGACTCACCACCTCGCTGTCCTTGCCTTGTCTCAGATTGAAAACTGCCAGACTCACAGAAATTCTGAAAAGCTTTCATTTTCGTCCAGACCGCTGTTTCTTGTACACCAACACCCCCAGACAGCTCCTTCACTCCTCTTTTTGAGTCTCAGTAGATTGAGACTGTTGATGCAGGGTTAAAACCACTTACCATAAGCATAAGCATTCTCGTTCAACTACAAGTGGATTAGTTAAACAAGAGAACATAACTGAAGATCCCAGCTCTCTTCTCACTGATACCCATACAGACAGCAGTCACCAGATGGTCATTGGGACGAATAATCATGGCGAATTTTCCTCAGACACAGTTATGTCAATGTTATTCCACTAAACAGCAGCCAAACTATATTGTAGGTCATGCCTGTGGATTCAAACCAGCTCGACTCCAGTTGGATATGGTGTGTAACTTATGTGATATCTGGCTAGAACGAACAATGCCTTGTACTAATTCAGTGCTCCTCGTGCATGAGGAAGTATCTAAATGCTTTGTATGTGTGGCAATAAACTGAAGCTATGGGGACTAAGCATGAGAATAAGGAAGTGAAGGAGAATGGAGAATACAGGTGATTGCACTATCCCTCCTTATTCTCCTCCACCTCCCTGCAGCCCTTGACATGAACATTGCCATCTTCCTCCAATGCCTCATCTTTCTTATCCATTGTCATCTCTACCCCCTCACATTTAATGATGTCCTCCTCAGTGTCAAGTCTCACCAATGATCCGTTCTGCTTTCACTCTGTATACAGCTCTCTTTCTCCCCCACCTTCACCCCGACTAATTACAGAGACACCACACAAGTTACATCCAATTCTGTGTGCTCTGGGAGAGGTGATAGCCTCTTGGTATTATCCCTGGACTGTTGATCTAGAGACACAGGTTATGTTCTGGGGATACGGGTTTGAGTCTTGCCATGGCAGATGGTGGAATTTGAATTCAACAAAAGTCTGGAATAAAGAGACTGATTGTTGTAGAAATCCATTTGGTTCATTAATGCCTTTTTAGGGAAGGAAACTGCCATCCTTACCTGGTCTGGCCTGCATGTGATTCCAGGCCCCTAGAAATATGATTGACTCTGAATTGGCCTCTGGGCAATTAGGGATGGGATGGCCTAGCCAGTGATGCCTAGATCCTGTGAATGAATTAATGAAAAAACAGCATTTTACATTTGTAATTAACGTCTAATTCCAGTTTTTCTGGAAATAGCTGACTTCAGGAATAGTAGTCAGGGATCCAGGATGTGGGTCAAATTCAACTATTCCAGATGGTGGGATTTAAATTGGATTATTAATAAATCTGCAGTTGAAAGCTCATTCTGTGATGGTGACCATGAAGCTACCCCGGATTGTTGTAAAAGCCAAACAGGTTCTTGAGGGAAATAAATCTGGTGTCCCTCCTTACCTGGTCTCTATGTGACTCCAGATATTCTGCAATATACTTAGCTCTTAACTGTTCTCTAAAATTGCCGAGCAAACCTTTAGGGATGGGCAATACATGTTGAAAGAATAAAGAACAGACACTACCTTATTCAAGATATTAATGATGTAATTAACATATTGGAGATTAGTTGGAAATAATCTATTATATATTGTATAATCTGTCCTTCCCAAGACTTCATCTCTGACCACAGATTCCAGTAACTTCCCCACAGTTAATGTTAAACTAATTAGCATGTCATTTCCTGGTTTCACTCACCCTCCTGCATTGAATACCCTCCACCCCATGCACAGGGGGAGGACTGCAATGTGGGAGCTCTCCATTATCACCGGGTACTAACATGGAGCACCTGGGTATGTTCACAACAGGACCAATGGTAAGAAAAAGAAGAGCGAGCAGTAACCTGTACAGGAAATCCCTACACACTGATTGGAAGGACATGGGGGTTGGGGGTGGGGTGTGATGTGGGAGTTAGGGGGTGAGTGGGTTTCCTCCAGAAGGCTTCACATGACTAGCATATAACTGAATACACAGGAGGCAGCCTGGGACACTCCCTTATCTATAGAAGTTGTCTCTGAGTGACAAGGCAGAAGTGAGGACTGCAGATGCTGGAAACCAGAGTTTAGATCAGAGTGGTGCTGGAAAAGCATAGCAGGTCAGGCAGCATCCGAGGAGCAAGAAAACATCATTTTGGGCAAAAGCCCTTCATCAGGAATGGGCTGATAAAGGGCTTTTGCCCAAATGGTCGATTTTCCTGCTCCTTGGATGCTGCCTGACCTGCTGTGCGTTTCCAGCACCACTCTAATCTAAACTCTGAGTGACAATCTGAGACTCCAATCCCGAATACTCGCGGAGTCCTGAAAAGATATTTGTCATCGACCCCGTGGGATGTCATCTCCTGATGAAGGGACAAGATGGAAGCCAGCAAACCAATCCTCTGAGAAAGATGGAATATGGCCCTGCTGGTTCTCACCATGTGTGGTCTGGCTTGGACAATGTAGGAAGGTCAGGGTGGGCTACGAGATCTTGCATTGTGCCAAGTGCAGGGTTGCATCACCCTGGCAAACATTTCATAAGCCATGTTCAAGATAACAACTGGGTAACCCTTTGGCATTAACTCTTTCATTGTGGACGGCACGGTGGCACAGTGGTTAGCACTGCTGCCTCACAGCGCCAGAGACCCGGGTTCAATTCCCGCCTCAGGCGACTGACTGTGTGGAGTTTGCACGTTCTCCCCGTGTCTGCGTGGGTTTCCTCTGGGTGCTCCAGTTTCCTCCCACAGTCCAAAGACGTGCAGGTCAAGGGAATTGGCCATGCTAAATTGCCTGTAGTGTTAGGTAAGGGGTAAATGTAGGGGTATGGGTGGGTTGCGCTTCGGCGGGTAGGTGTGGACTTGTTGGGCCAAAGGGCCTGTTTCCACACTGTAAGTAATCTAAACCATTATTTTGTGCAATACCTCCCTCGATAAACCCCACCCAAACCTCTGAAATCCCCTTCTTTCTCTTAATATCCATGTTTGCCTTCTGTGTAGGGTCATGGAAGACTGTATCAATGGAAGTTGTGAAAAGGAAAAATTAAAATCAGGAACATTTGAAGGGAAGAGTTTGAGGGGAACATTGGAAGTATGGGTAATTGGAAAATTAAGATGAGAATTGTGAGGCAATGAACATAGAAAGTGTATTGCTAGGGTAGTGATTAACGGCTCCATTTCGAAATGGCAAGCAGTGACCAGTGGGGTACCGCAGGGATCCGTGCTGGGACCGCAGCTTTTTACAATATATGTAAATGATATAGAAGATGGTATCAGCAATAACATTAGCAAATTTGCTGATGACACAAAGCTAGGTGGTAGGGTGAAATGTGATGAGGATGTTAGGGGATTACAGGGTGACCTGGACAAGTTAGGTGAGTGGGCAGATGCATGGCAGATGCAGTTTAATGTGGATAAATGTCTGGTTATCCACTTTGGTGGCAAGAACAGGAAGGCAGATTACTACCTCAATGGTATCAAATTAGGTAAAGGGGCTGTTCAGAGAGATCTGGGTGTTCTTGTCCACCAGTCAATGAAGGCAAGCATGCAGGTACAGCAGGTCGTGAAGAAGGCTAATAGCATGCTGGCCTTCATAACAAGAGGGATTGAGTATAGAAGCAAAGAGGTGCTTCTGCAGCTGTACAGGGCCCTGGTGAGACCACACCTGGAGTACTGTGTACAGTTCTGGTCTCCAAATTTGAGGAAAGACATTCTGGCTATTGAGGGAGTGCAGCGTAGGTTCACGAGGTCAATTCCTGGAATGGCAGGATTGCCTTACACGGAAAGACTGAAGCGACTGGGCTTGTATACCCTTGAGTTTAGAAGACTGAGAGGGGATCTGATTGAAACATATAGGCTTATGAAAGGACTGGACACTCTGGCAGGAGGGAACATATTTCCGTTGATGGGGGAGTGCCGAACCAGAGGACACAACTTAAAAATACGGGGTAGACCATTTAGGACAGAGATGAGGAGAAACTACTTCACCCAGAGAGTGGTGGCTGTGTGGAATGCTCTGCCCCAGAGGGCAGTGGAGGCCCAGTCTCTGGATTCTTTTAAGAAAGAATTGGATAGAGCTCTTAAAGATAGTGGAGTCAAGGGGTATGGAGATAAGGCTGGAACAGGATACTGATTAGGAATGATCAGCCATGATCATATTGAATGGCGGTGCAGGCTCGAAGGGCAGAATGGCCTACTCCTGCATCTATTGTCTATTGTCTATTGTCTATTGACATGGGGTTAAAAAAACCCTGCTAATTTAAACAGCAACACAGAAAAGATTCATCTCGTGCTGTAATCTGTTAAAATTTGAGAGGCCAAGAACTACTTAAAGTAAAAATTAACAACTTTATTTCTTAAAGTAAAACAGAAAATAATTAACTAACAACTATTTCCAACTCCTTCCTCTAACCTATCTTTTACTTTCCATACTATACTACTAGTCTGATAGATCCCCAATTAAGATTTACCAAAAATTCTAATTTCAAAACCAGGCAGCTGCTGAATCCTCCCTTTATATCTTCCTCTGTAAATTTGCTCTTCAGGTCAGTGTCAATGTTTTTTCTCTGTGCAAACTCATTCTGTAGACAGGTACCTCTCAGAGAGTTCTGACTAGCAGCCTACATCTGTTGGTCTTTTGGCAGTTCTCCCTCAACTATTCAAGTTTTCCCTGGTCTTATACCCCCAAAGCATTGGATTGTGTCATTGGCTTTTAATATTGTCAATATACTCAATTCAAACTTGATTGGAGTCTGGTATTTTTTGGGGGCATAATTTAAACTGATTGGCCTAATTCAAATTTGTTTTTTTGTATCCAAGCAACCAGCTACCCAAGCTGCTGGACTAAACAGTTACATTGTATCTTGTTCAGAACACTTGGTGCTGTCAGGTAGCTTTTAACTTTCTTAAAGGTACAGTACACTTCTACACCTTCATAACAGTATTTACAAACAGAAGAGTCGAACAAAAGCAACTAAGGAATAGGAGGTGAGGGCACAAAGTCCAGTTTTGGAGGAGCAAGGGGGTGTGATAAATGAGGGTGTGATAAAAGAGGGTGTGATAAGTGAGGGCGTGATAAATGAGGGCGTGATAAATGGGGGTGTGATAAATGGGGGCATGATAACTGGGGGTGTGATAAATGGAAGTGTGATAAATGGGGGCATGATAAATGGGGGTGTGATAAATGGGGGTGTGATAAATGGCGTGATAAATGGGGGTGTGATAAATGGGGGCGTGATAAATGGGGGCATGATAAGTGGAGGTGTGATAAATGAAGGGTGAAATGAGTGAAGAAAAGTGTGCACTGATATGGGATCCTCAGTCTTGTGAGAATGAAAAGCATCAGGCTTTGTTGAACAGAATTATCGACAGAGGATGTGAAGAGAGGTTTTCTCGTCAAGAATCATGTTCATGTGATCTGACAACATGACCTAGCTCCTCATGCACATGCTCAATGGCTATACTTAGATAAAGTAGATCCCTTTACAAAATGGAGAAGCTAAGTGTTAGACAGCATTGAATGAAGAAGCAAGAGATCTGGAGTGGAGAGGGGGTGAGGTGAGGAGTGGTCCAGTGATACAGTGGAAAGAGGATGTTTTGGGGCTGGGCGTTGAAGATGAAATGGTTCAATGATACAGTGGAAAGAAGGTGTGAGGGGGGAATGGGAAATGGTCCAGAGATACAGTGGAGAGGGTGTGAGGGTTGGGGGAGAGGAAATAGCCCAGTGATACGGTGGAGGGAAGGTGTGAGGGTGGGGGAAGGAGAGGAATTGGCACAGTCATACGTTGGAGGGAAGGTGTGAAGGGATGGGGAAATGGCCCAGTCATAAAGTCGAGGAGGATGTGAGGGGGGGAAGGGGAAATGGCCCAGTGATACAGTGGAGGGAGGGTGTGAGGTGAGAAGGGAAAATGCCCAGTGATACAGTGGAGGGAGGGTGTGATGGGGGGAAGGAGAAATGGCCCAGTGATACACTGGAGGCAGGGTGTTGGGGGGTAGGGTAAATGGCCCAGTGATGCAGTGGAGGGAGGGTGTGAGGTGGGAAGAGGAAATGGCTCAGTGATAAAGTGGAGGGAGGGTGTGAGGGGTCAAGGCGAAATGGCCCAGTGATACAGTGGAGGGAGGGTGTGAGGGGGAAGAGGAAATGGCCCAGTCATAAAGTGGAGGGACTGTGTGAGGGGGGGAGGGTGAAATGGCCCAGTAATACAGGGGAGGGAGGGTGTGAGGGGGGAAGAGGCAATGGCCCAGTGATACAGTGGAGGGAGGGTATGAGGGGGGGAAGAGGAAATGGGCCAGTCATAAAGTGGAGGGAGTGTGAGGGGGGGAGGGTGAAATGGCCCAGTGATACAGTGGAGGGAGGGTGTGAGGGGGAAAGGGGAAATGACCCAGTGATACAGTGGAGGGAGGGTATGAGGGGGGAAGGGGAAATGGCCCAGTGATACAGTGGAGGGAGTGTGTGAGGGAGGGGAAGAGGAAATGGCTCAGTGATAAAGTGGAGGCAGTGTGTGAGGGGTCAAAGGGCAATGGCTCAATGATGCAGTGGAGGGAGGGTATGAGGGGGGAAGAGGAAATGGCCCAGTTATAAAGTGGAGGGAGTGTGTGAGGGGGGGGGTGGGTGAAATGGCCCAGTAATACAGTGGAGGGAGGATGTGAGGGGGGAAGGGGAAATGGCCCAGTGATGCAGTGAAGGGAGTGTGTTCGGGGGGAAGGGGAAATGGCCCAGTGATACAGTGGAGGGAGGGTGTGAGGGGGAAGAGGAAATGGCCCAGTCATAAAGTGGAGGGTGTGTGTGAGGTGGGGGGGAGGGTGAAATGGCCCAGTGATACAGTGGAGGGAGGGTGTGATGAGAGGGAGGAGAAATGGCTCAGTGATACAGGGGAGGGAGGGTATGAGGGGGGAAGAGGAAATGGCCCAGTCAAAAAGTGGAGGGAGTGTGTGAGGGGGGGAGGGTGAAATGGCCCAGTAATACAGTGGAGGGAGGATGTGAGGGGGGGAAGAGGAAATGGCTCAGTGATAAAGTGGAGGGAGTGTGTGAGGGGTCAAAGGGCAATGGCTCAATGATGCAGTGGAGGGAGGGTGTGAGGGGGGGAAGGGGAAAATGGCCCAGTGATACAGTGGAAGGAGGGGTGAAGATTAGGGAGTCAGGAAGCAATAGCGCTGCCAGAGATCTCTCACAATGCTTTGAATTATGGAAGCAAAGGCAAGTACTGAATCCCAGTGAATGAAGGAGAAGTGGTTTATCTGCACCAAGTGGATGCCAAGTGCAAAACATCAATGAGAAAACATGTTGTATCTTTTATAATAATCCTTAAAGTTCATCAACTTCATGACTGTGCTGTAATGTTTTGTCTTAGGATGAATCATCGAGTTAGCCAAGTGTTAAGAGTCCAGCTTCCTTGTTCTCAATGGTTGTATTGATCACGATTGTGTGGGATCCACTGCTTTGAATTTATGAAACACTGGCACCAGTACAGAAGCTGTACCACTAGAGAATCGCAAAGGGACCAGTGGGCAGGCTATGTCTAAATGGCGCTGTCGAGAGAGCTTCACATTAAACAATGCTTGGGGCAAGGTCGGCATGTGAAGGCCCATGTTGGGATGGGGCAAGCGAGTATTTGTACAGGGGGGATTTGGAAAGTCAAATGAGAAGGACAAGCCAGGCACCTCACATCCACTGCTAAAATGCCTCTGTATAGAACCATGATGGTAGGTGTCCTGACACATTCCCTGTTAGTTTAGCAGCCCACTCTGCTTCCCAACAGGAGGATTCTGGTCACAGTTGTTATTGCATGAAGGTCTCCCGACAAATTGGGCGAGGTTCGTGGTCTTTTTCTCACTTTCTGAAAGCAGCCAGCAGGGGGCTACTGAAAGGCAGGATGACAAATGGTGCAACTTAGTTTTGTGCCAATTTATTGCACAGTGGAATGTCACTGCCAGGCAGTGGGCTAAACGTAATTTGTTTTCACCTATGAGAGTTGGCACTGAACATCATCTGATACTTAATGACTGCAATGTGCCATGTGCTTGGAGCAAAGTTGTACATTTCCTTCTGAGCATAAGTTGGCAATGCCACTCAGGGATGTGACAAAAGCAAGTGAAAAGAAAAGTCCAAAAATAGCACTTTCTTTGACATGTATTGTTATAGAGACAAGCACACAACAAATCTGTGCACAGCAAGATCCCAAAGACCTTCCACACTTACCCCTGTCTTTAATTATGTTAGCTCATGGAGCAATGTTGACTTAGATAACAGTAAAACTCCTTGCTGTTCTTTAACTAGTGATGTGGGACCATTAACATTATCCGAACAGGTTGACTTTATTAGCCCCTTTGGGATTTGTTGACAGGGAGATTTGCCCGGGAGCTCACTCACGATGTACCTGACCTGGGAGCGCTCGAAGCTGACAATTATGTGTTCAAATTCTCCAAAGTGAATCAATAAGCAAATTCCTGACAGCATACTGTGTAGTCTTACTGGCAGCCTGTTAAACCTTTGCTAAGTTTCACTGATTATAAATCCATTAGTGCAGCCCCTGTCTGTGATCTCAATATGGATTTCACAATCCCTGCCATTATTTGCATCAACACTGTTGATTATGGCTATTGTAAGGGAAAACTGGCACCTCAATCACACGTGGGCTTGTAAAATTGTTCACTGTCTTTCCAGTCTGTCTGTACACTGTGTTTCAGTCAGTCACACTCCTGCCTGAGTCTCACTTGTGAGTTCGAATCCCACTTCAGACCCTTGAACAATTCATCCCATGCAGGCCATTCAGCCCCTCAAGGCTGCCAGACACTCCAGGATAGTTTAGCTCCAAATTCCTCTCCAGAACCTGAGCACAAAACTCAAGGCTGGGGCTCCCTGGTGCGGTGCTCATGGAGTACCGCACTGTCAGAGTTGCTGCCTCTCAGGATGGACATTAAACTGTGACCCCAATTCTCTGTCGACGCAAATCTAAAAAGCTCCTGTGGCACAACTTTGAAGAATTGTTGCCTCCTGTGTCCAATACCTCCCCATCCCAATAAAAGTGGCTGGTCAGAAAGTGACCCCCTGCTGTTCTGTAGGCAATAGTGACCCTCAGAAGCGGAAGGGTATACCTCATATGCAAGTTGACACTGTGTGTCAGCAGACTCCTGTTTTATATCACAGCACCTACTACTGGCATGATGCAGCATCCAGAAGTCCACAATTTAGCAGGGGCACTGCGTCTTAATACGTGGCTGATTTACACACCCATGGTTCCTCAGAGCCCATTAATTGACTAGACCCTTTCCTAACTTCCTCACGCCCAGATAACCCCATAATTCAATCGAGACTCAACACCAAACCTGCAATCGAGATTGGTTCATTTGCCTTTCAGCATTAGTTCAAAGATCTGATTTACAAAAAGTTGGATCTGTTAATGAGATGAATAAAACAGTCTCTTAGGCAGTGAACATTCAATATGCCCATTCCTGTGTAAATAGGGGCTGCTCAGAAAGTAGGTTGGGTCTGCTTTGAATTACAATTCTGCATTGATTTTGATTCCCCACAGGCTGTTGCTAATTGCTCCTGTTAGAAAGATGATTGAGTTTTTTTAAATCACCCATACAGAGCAGCGCTTCAAGAAACTGCTTGCTGCTCCTGTTTTGTGCTTGTTTCAGAATTTGGTTTAGCAGCAGTGAGAATTTGGTATGGCGTTTGGTCCAGGTATACCTGTATGGTTCATATATCTTCTTTATGTTTTTGTGGACATTACTGGCTGGGCCAGCATTTATTGTGTGTCCTTGATAAGGTGGCAGTGAGCTACTTTCTTGAACTGCTGCAGTCCACCTGCTATGGATTGGCCCATAAGGTCCTTAGGAAGGGAATTCCAGGATTTTGACCCAGTGACAGTGAAGGAATGATGATATATTTCCAAGTCAGGATGTTGGCTTTCTTGGAAGCCAAATTGCAGGTGGTTCCCATGTATCTGCTGCCCTTGTCCTTCCAAATGGAACTGGCCATAGGTTTGGGAGGTGCGAATCTAAGGATTAGATTACTTACAGTATGGAAACAGGCTCTTTGGCCCAGCAAGTCCACACCGACCCTCTGAAGAGCAACCCACCCAGACCCCTTCCCCTCCATTTAACCCTTCACCTAACACTACGGGCAATTTAGCAAGGCCAATTCACCTAACCTGCATATCTTTGGACTGTGGGAGGAAACCGGAGCACCTGGAGGAAACCCACACAGACACAGGGAGAATATGTAAACTCCACACAGACAGTTGCCTGAGGTGGGCATTGAACCCGGGTCTCTGGTGCTGTGAGGCAGCAGTGCTAACCATCGTGCCATCCTCAGGGGTAGCAGACAGGTATCATCACCCCTGTATCCTTGGTGACTTTCTGCAGTGCATCTTATAGATAGTTCATACTCCTGCCACTGAGCATTGGTGATGAAAGGAGTGAGTGTAATGCCAATATGTGGGCTACTTTGTCCTTGATGGTGTTAAGCTTCTAGAGTGTTGTTGGAGCTGTACCCATTCAGGCAAATGGAGAATATTCCATTGCACTAGTGTTTATGCCTTGTAGATGGCCAAAAGGCTTTGGGGTGTCAGGAGGAGAGTTGCTGCAGTTTCCAAGATTCTCACCTGTTCTTGTAGTCACTGTGTTTATGGGGCACGTCCAGTTGAGTTTTTGGACAATGGTAACCCTGAAGATGTTAATAGTGGGGGGAATCAGTGATGGTAACACCATTGAATGTCAAAGGGAAGTGGTTTGATTATCTCTTATTGGAGGTGCCTGGGATTTGTGGCGCAAATGTTACTTGCCACTGGTCAGCCCAAGCCTGGGTATTGTCCAACTGCAAACTAGCAGACTAGTATCATCACCCCTGTATCACATTTTCAAAATCACTGGCTTAATTCTTTCTCATTCGTTTTAAACAAAACCATTTGTTCTGGCTTTGGCATTCCACATTGTAGTTGCCTACCATTTTGTCCTGGTGTACCAGTTTGGTAAATCTGTCTTGTATATGTGACAAATGCTTTGACTGTGCATATCTGTGTATTATATTTGTTTTGAGTGTGCAGCTGGCAAGCTGGCCTGGTGTAACTATCTGTTACATACATCTGTCATTCTGTCTGGTGCACCCTCCGATGTACCTGGCTGGTGTAACTCTCTGGTATATGTAACCATGTACCCAGCTAGTGTCCCTATCTGATTCACCCATCTTTTTTTGATTTGATTTGACGTGACGTGACGTGACGTTGATATATGTACCTGGGCACAGTGAAAAGTTTTGTTTTGTGTGCAATACGGGCAGATCATACCATACAAAGTATGTTAGGGTAACAGAGCAAGGAATACAATATTACGGCTGCAGAGAACCTACACAAAGAGCGAGGTTAGATATTAAATTTTGAAATTTCAGATGTCTATTCAGAAGTCTAATAACAGCGGGAAAGCGTATTTAACTTTTTGGACCTTAAGACCAATGGAACAGGATGGAAGATATGATAACTGGGGTGTGAGTCTTTGATGTTGGCTGCCTTCACGAGGCAGTGAGAAGTGGAGCTGGAGACAATGGATGGAAAGTTGGCTCACGTGGTGGACTGGGCTGTGTTCACCACTCTCTGTAGTTTCTTATGGTGCTGGGCAAAGCCGTTGCCGTACCAAACCGCGATGCATCCGGATGGCACCAGATGCCATCTGACATCTGCAGTGACATTTCTCTTGTATAATGTTGACCTAAATAATAACTTTGATTCTCCTTGACTTGCTTGCCAATCCACACCAAGCAACGGGAGACCATTTTAGCAGGTGACGTCTTGGTGACCTAGTGGCAGGGATCCCCGAGTATAAGAGATTGAGGAGTGATTGAGGTGTTTAAGATGATTGAAGAAGTTGGTTCGTTAGATATGAGAGAAACATTTTCCTCTGGCAGGACAGAGCCCAGAACAAGGAAGCATCACCATCAAATTAGAGCTGAGATGTTCAGGGTGATCTCAACCCCCTAGAACGCAACTCATATTTTCATCACCTGAGATTCATGAGGTTAGGGTTACTGTGATTGATGGATTTTCAATACACGGGAGGTTAGCTTGTCTCAAAATGGATGGAATTAAGATGGGTGGATGGTGCTTGAATCAGTTGTGATGTCATTGAAAGGAGAGGCAAATTCAAGGGGCTGAACAGCCTATTCCTGGTCCCATGTCTTTTACCCTGACACTTGTTAACCTGCCCTGTGTGAAGGAGCCGCAAGGCAAACTTTAACGCTTCTGCCACTGTCTGAAACCTGAGTGAAAGTAGACATAGTGCTGCTAGAACCCCCGCATGCCTTGTGCTCTATTGACCCAGGAGTGCGTCTCTGCCCCCGCCCACCCAGTGCCTGTGCATTTTGACAGCTGTCCAGCCCATTGTTATCATGGTCACTGGGGAATGTGTACTCACACCTGCATTTGAATCCCACTCCGGTTAGTGACTGACATCATTTCGGTTTTGGTCTTGTCCCATCTGTGTATATGTGGCGAATGTTTGGAGAGAGAAGTCACAAGGCAAGCCATGAATATCGTCATTATTAATTATGCCTGACTTGCATTAAATTTTGATGTTGCTACCTTGGTAGCAGAACTGTCATTTCCTTCCTTGTGTGTTCTTCTGTATAATGTTGTCATGCAGGTAGCTGGTTTTATGTGTTGTTTCTGGATTCTGAATTTAAATCTCCTAAGTCCTCTAGTTCTGTCTCTTCACCTTGTTGATGAATCCTGCTTCCTTCTCCCTCAATCCTATCCCTACTAAACCTACAGTCATTCAACTTCCTGTCCTGGCTCTCATCTTGGTCATTGTTGGAAATGATTCTTTCTTCTCTCTTCTCTGGTGCTCTCTTTCAATCCTCACGTTCTCACTCTCCTCCTCAGTAAACCTAAGCTTTTATCGTTCCAGCATCGCAGACTTGTTATGGTGCTCGCTAAAGAGAGATAATTGAGGCATGGATCACCATTTATTGTGAGAATGTTGGGTCAGGCTCAAGGGGCTGAATGGCCTGTTATTGTTGAAATGTACCCAGTGTATCATTGTTCTCAGTGCTCCTGGAAGGAATGAAGGTGAAGTCCAGAAGTCTTTCCTTTTCTGATTGAGAAATGGGATATGATTTACAGTTATTTTATCACCTGACAATGCCATATCTTGGATTTTACTGGCGATCCATACCCGTTCAATATTATATTGATCTTTCTTCCACAAAACCCTACAACACAAGTCATGAAACCTTTTTAAGACATATACTGCAGCCTGTTTGGCCACACCTCCATGGAGGTCATGAAGATGTACAACAGACTTATATGGGAGACTTGGTGGCTCAGTCATTGGCACTGCTAAATCACAGGGGCCTGGGTTCAATTCTAGCCTCGGGTAACTGACTGTGTGGAGTTTGCACATTCTCCCCCTGTCTGCATGAGTTCCCTCTGGGTGCTCTGGTTTACCCCTATAGTCTAAAGATGTTCAGGTCAGATGGAATAACCATGTAGAATTACAGGGATAGGATCTGGTTGGGATGCTTTTTGGAGGGATAGTGTGGACTTGATGGGCGAAATGGCCTGTTTCCGTGTTCTAAAATGGATCGGTCTTTCTATTGTAATATACCTGCTTGATTCTGTGATTAGTCTTAATTTGTGCTCTGTTTCCACACTCTGTTACTGGCCTTTAAATACTCCAATGACCCCTTGTCACTTTAAACATTTTGAAAAAGTGTTTAGTTAAGGAGGCACAAATTTGACAAATGCCAGCACATGAGATGTCAAGACAAAAATAGCTTCAAGTCAGCAATCGGGAGTAAGGCTAATAGTAGTGCGATATGATAGATATGTTCTCACAAGAGTAAATACTAGACTACTTTGCATAAATTTTATTAATAATTTGCACTGATGAATCAAAAATTTAACTTCTACGTTTCAAAATGCACCAAATTGGGGAGGATAGTTAACGTGGTGGAGAACACTACAATAAATTTGCAGAATGGATATATAATTGACTAATGAATTTCAATATGATTATTCATGAATGATTTGAATTTGGTAAGAAAAATGAGGAGGTCTTTCGAGAGAAGTAGGTCCATCTCATCTGCTCTCATTCAATGAGATCATGGCTGATCCGATAATTCCCATCTCCACTTTCCTGCCTTATCCCTGTTAGCCTTGATTCCCTTACTGATTAAAAATCAGTCTTTTTTAGCCTTGAATATACTGAATGACCCAGTCACCATAGCCCTCTGTGGTAAAGAATTCCACAGATTCACTCCCTCCAAGAGATGGAGTTCCTGGTTATTTCTGTCCTAAATACTTTGAAGGAATGTAAGAGTAGCAAATGGATTTTTATGAATGGGTGTTTTTTTAAATAAAGTGAACTCTACATTAGACAATTAGAACTTTATTTTATCCCGTTTCTCCACAGTTGGCGTGGTGGATTTAAGGATAAAGAGTGGTGGGTATGGGAACATAGTCTGTTTTGGTGGTTATGAGGGTCATGTGGGATGGGTAAGGGGCATAAGATGGCATGGTTGGAGCGTGGGGGATGCTTGGCAGAGAGCGGGGAACTGGGGGCTGAAAGACTTCTTCGTCTTTTCTTTATTTTAAAAAGTTGGATGCAGTTCTGATTCCCCGAAGCAGGTATCCAGGCCAGCCCACCTCCTCACTCAGCAGCCTCCACATTTCCTGCACTAGGTCACATGCCTGGAGTTCCAATCCATCCCACTCCTCCAGTCCGAAATTTTTGGTCTTTTGTAAGAGTCAGGTTCACGAGGCCTGGAATTCTGTCTGTGTAATCCCAGAGTGAAAGTCTGGCCCTGAGTACAGTTCTGGTGGCCATATTGTAAAAATAATGTTGAGGAACTGAAAGGGTGCAGAAAATTGTAAAGGCATGGTATCAGAACTATGGGGTTATACTGATAAGGAAAGATTAATAGGCTGGGCCTCTCCTCAGCAGATCAGCCATGGTCTCGTGAGATTGTGGAGCAGATTCAATGGGCTGAATCACCTACTTCTGTTCCTCCATTTTACAGTCATTTGAAAGAAGAGTTCAGCATTGACCCAGTAGCTGTCTTTACAGTGATGAAATGCATTGGTAAAGAGGATACAGAGATAGCTCCCTTAGTTGTGGGTATGTTTGCCAAGAGGGGAAGATGATTTGCAGACATTTCGACCCCTGTCTAGGTGAGATCTTCAGTGCTTTGGAGCTTCCTGTGAAGCGCTGCTGTACTGTGTCAGTTGGAATTTATTTTGTTTCATTTCTGCTGCTTCCAGTTACTGGTTCCAGTTGTTCATTGCAGTGGTCGCGATATTGGGTCTCAGTCAATGGGTTTGTTGATGGAGTCCGTGGATGAGTGCCATGCTTCTCGAAAGTGTCTGGCTGTCCTCTGTTTAGTTTGTCCTACTATCGTTGTGTTGTCCCGGTCGAATTTGTGGTCCTTATCATCTGTATGTTTGGCTACTCGGGACAACTAGGAGAAAGTGAGGACTGCTGGAGATCAGAGTTGTGTGGTGCTGGAAAAGCACAGCCGGTCAGGCAGCATCGAAGGAGCAGGAGAATCTGTTTCAGGCATAAGCCCTTCATCGGGACCTGCTGTGCTTTTCCAGCACCACACTCTGTCCTAGGGTTAGCTGGTCTTGATGTTTAATGGCTAGTTGGTGTTCATGGATGTGGATATTGTGAGGAGGAGTGTAAACCTGAGGCCACCAATAGAAGATAGTCCCCAAGAAATCCTGTAGAGAATTCAGAAACTTCTTCACCTAAGAACTGGTGAGACTGTTGAGCTTGCTTGCAGAGGGAGTGATTGAGAGGTGTGGATGCAGACAAGGGGAAGCTGAAAAAGGATGTGTGCGAGAAGGGAGAGAGGGTAGGGGGTCAGAGGAGGAAAAATGGAGGCAGGCTCATGTGGAATGTAAACACTGGCATGACCTGGATGGGCTGAATGGTCTGTTTCTAGGCTACATCTTTCACGTAATTCCTTGCAATCATGTCCCTGTCTGAACACCATCCATAACAAACTAACTGTTACTCTTCTACTGGTGTCCCGTTCCACAAAGGCTCCACTTTATTTCCTTCGTTCATCTGATGAGGATGGATTTGCTAACTTCAACATGAGGACTTCATCCTTTATCCAAACCAACATTTGATCAGAGGTGGGCTCTTCAGGAGAGTGCCAAACCCAAGGTGACATGTTGTGGTGAAGGCTACACTGCTGTCCTGGTTGTGCTAGCCTATGACCTTTTGACTTCCCCACCTTGAGAATCCAAAAGAGGCCTCAGTTGAACAGAACAGTGGCACCTCCAACAGTGCAGCACTCACCAGCTGACCTGCACCTCACTCTATCCTACTCACTGCCATGCTCCCTCACTTGCAGGAAATGTTCAACAGTGAGGGAGCAGAGCATTGAGAATGATGGAGCCATTAACCGGTCTGGAATGGAATGACCAGAGAGCAGGCTGATTGAGTGAGGTATCAAAGATCCCTTGAAAAACTGAAATCAGTGGGTATTGAGGAGCAAACTCTTCTCTGGTTGGAGTCATACCTGGCATAGAGGAAGATGGCTGTGTTTGTTGGAGGTCGGTCATCTCAGCTGCAGGACATCTCTGCAGGGGTTCCTTGGGGTAGTGAAGAACTGAACTACTTTCAAGTGCTTCATCAATGACTTTCCTTCAATTAAAAGGTCAGAAAGACGATGTTCACTGATTGCACAAAGACCAGTACCATTCACAATTCCTCAGATACTTAAGCAATCCGTTTTCAAATGAAACAAGATCTGGACAATATCCAGTCTTGGACTACCAAGTGGCATCTGTGCCACACAAATGCCAGGCAATGACCATCTCCAATTAAAGACAATCTGACCTCCAGCTCCCCTTAACATTTAATGGCATTATCATCACTGAATCCCCCACTGTTAACATCCAAGGGATTACCATTGGCTAGAAACTCAACTGGACTCACCAGATAAATACAATGGCTACAAGAGCAAGTCAGAGGCTAGGAATACTGCAGTGAGTAACTCACCTCCTGACACCCCAAAACCTACAAGGCACAAGTCAGGAGTGTGATGGAATACTCCCCACTTGCCTGGATGGATGCAGCCCCTTGAATGTTGCTCAACACAATCCAGGACAAAGCAGCTGGCTTGATTGGCACCGCATCCAGAAACATCTACTCCCTCCATGTGTGTACTATCTACAAGATGCACTGCAGAAATTCACCAAAGATCCAAATACAGCATCTTCCAAACCCACGACTATTTCCATCTAGAAGGACAAGGGCAGCAGATACTTGGGAATGTCCTCTCCAGCAAGTTCCCCTCCAAGTCACTTACTATTTTGATTTGGAAATACAGACCATTCCTTCACTGTCGCTGGGTCAAAATTCTGGAATTCATTCCGACAAGGCATTGTAGGTCAATCTACAAAATACAGACTGCAGCAGTTCAAGAAGGCAACTTCTCAAGGGCAACTCAGGACGGGGAAATAAATACTGACCTAGCCAGCGACACCCATGGCCACAAGGGAATAAATTAAAATTAAACTCACTCGAGTCTCTAACAGGGCTTTTATCCACAGCTATCTGTTTCCAAAGTAAGAGGCGATACCATTTAAGCCAGATCTGGCACTGGGTGCAGCAGGAATCACCAGGGGCTGGGAGAGTGGCTGCCATCTGTTTTTCAAACAAATGGAGTGCAAATATAATTATGAAACTAAAGCTTACTCCCTGCATCCATCACAGGAGAAATCTGTCCTTGCACTTCCAGAAACATCAATCAGGCGGAAAGCATTGTTGGTGAATTGTTTCTCCAGCATACAGGAGCCATTTCTGACTGAAATTGTTCAACTACATTGTGGTGTTGGAAATTCAATGTTCACTTTATTTAAAACCTACATCTTTCTCCGCTTGATAATGAGGTCATTTCCGACGTGATGGCCTAATTCGTAAAGGCATAGCCTGACCACTGCACCCCCTTGCTGTTGGCTGTGACAGGATGAGAAAGCTAATGGCACAACCCTTACAGGAATAACATTGTCATCTCTGTCAACCATTCATTTTCAAACAGATGGTTCGATTTTCAGTCAACCGAGAGGGTTGGGATGAGATATGGATTGGGAATACTGCAAGTTTGTGCAATTGATTAGTCGTGCCCAACTCAATATCAGTGGGTAGTCAATGGAGGGCATTCATAAACTGTCTTTTAAAATTGGAACATAGACCTTTCACACTGTGATACAGCATCACAACACAAAAAAAGTCAGGCAATGTTCACTGTCATGATTAATCCACCTAAAGCCTTCTCCCCACTCCCTGACCTGCACCCATCGTGCCAATGCCAATACAGGGGTTGCCTGGCAACAATCACAGCCAAGCGGCTATGAGGCCATTTTGAATTCTCCAGTAGATGCCTCAATATTGTAGTGCCTTCTGTCTGTCAGTCACAAAACTATAGCTCCCAACTCGGCCACTACTGATGGAGGGTCTCCCGATGTCCCTCCAAATTTGAGCAATCACATGCCATCAGGAATTAAATGTTGAGGCCTACTCCCTTGCCCTTAAATTGGTTGACATTTTCAAAATGAAGGTGAGTCAATATCATATCACGTAGGGGCAGGACACAGGAGTGGTGCCAACATTAGATTCCTGATGCTGAAATGAAGTTCAACACGGTGTCCCAGGATCCTGGTTGCAGGAGAAAGCTCAAGTCCATATGACCATAGCATGATCTAACTTTGCCTTCAATTTGAGGGAGAAAAGGTTGGGCCTAAGACTAAGATAAATCCCCAGGACCTGATCAGGTGTACCTGAGAACTCTGTGGGAAGCTACAGAAGTGATTGCTGGGCCTCTTGCTGAGATATTTGTATCATCGATAGTCACAGGTGAGGTGCCGGAAGACTGAAGGTTGGCAAACGTGGTGCCACTGTTAAAGAAGGGTGGTAAAGACAAGCCAGGGAACTATAGACTGTGAGCCTGACCTCTGTGGTGGGCAAGTTGTTGGAGGGAATCCTGAGGGACAGGATGTACATGTATTTGGAAAGACAAGGACTGATTCAGGGTAGTCAACATGGCTTTGTGCGTGGGAAATCATGTCTCACAAACTTGACTGAGTTTTTTGAAGAAGTAACAAAGAAGATTGAGGGCACAGCAGAAGATGTGATGTATATGGACTTCAGTAAGGCGTTCGACAAGGTTCCCCATGGGAGACTGATTAGCAAGGTTAGATCCCATGGAATACAGGGAGAGCTAGCCATTTGGATACAGAACTGGCTCAAAGGTAGAAGACAGAGGGTGGTGGTGGAGGGTTGTTTTTCAGACTGGAGGCCTGTGACCAGTGGAGTGCCACAAGGATCGGTGCTGGGCCCTCTACTTTTTGTCATTTACATAAATGATTTGGATGCGAGCATAAGAGGTAAAGTTAGTAAGTTTGCAGATGACACCAAAATTGGAAGTGGAGTGGACAACAAAGAGGGTTACCTCAGATTACAACAGGATCTGGACCAGATGGGCCAATGGGTTGAGAATTGGCAGATGGAGTTTAATTCAGATAAATGCGAGGTGCTGCATTTTGGGAAAGCAAATCTTAGCAGGACTTATACACTTAATGGTAAGGTCCTAGGGAGTGTTGCTGAACAAAGAGACCTTGGAGTGCAGGTTCATATCTCCTTGAAAGTGGAGTCACAGGTAGATAGGATAGTGAAGAAGGCATTTGGTATGCTTTCCTTTATTGGTCAGAGTATTGAGTACAGGAGTTGGGAGGTCATGTTGCGGCTGTCCAGGACATTGGTTAGACCACTGTTGGAATATTGCATGCAATTCTGGTCTCCTTCCTATCGGAAAGATGTTGTGAAACTTGAAAGGGTTCAGAAAAGATCTACAAGGATGTTGCCAGGGTTGGAGGATTTGAGCTATAGGGAGAGGCTGAACAGGCTGGGGCTGTTTTCCCTGGAGCGTCGGAGGCTGAGGGGTGACCTTATAGAGGTTTACAAAATTGAGGGGCATGGATAGGATAAATAGGCAAAGTCTTTTCCCTGGGGTCGGGGAGCAAAGAACTAGAGGGCATAGGTTTAGGGTGAGAGGGGAAAGTAATAAAAGAGACCTAAAGGGCAACTTTTTCATGCAGAGGGTGGTATGTGTATGGAATGAGCTGCCAGAGGAAGTGGTGGAGGCTGGTACAATTGCAACATTTAAGAGGCATTTGGATGGGTATATGAATAGGACGGGTTTGGAGGGATATGGGCCGGGTGCTGGCAGGTGGGACTAGATTGGGTTGGGATATCTGGTCAGCATGGATGGGTTGGACTGAAGGGTCTGTTTTCATGCTGTACATCTCTGACTCTATGACTCGTGTTTTAAATTCAAATAAGAACATTAGTTAGGGTATGAAGATATAGCTGATTAATGCGATTTGGGAAATAAAGTGATAAGTCAGTAGAAATTCAATGTTAGACATTTTAAGGAGATATTTCATAACACTCAACAAAGAGATATTCCAAGGAGAAAGAAAGACTCTAGGGCAAAGACACACCATCCATGACTAAAAGTTAAAGATAATATCAAACTGGGAAAAAAAAATATAATTCCTTGGAGATTAGTGACATGTCAGAACATTGGAGAGGAGACAGTCTTTTAAAAAATAGAATGACTTTAAAATGTGTCAAGGTGGATGACATTGGAGTATGAGAGAAAGCTAACCAGAAATATAACAACAGATAGTAAAAGAATCTAGAGGTATTTAAAAAGGAGAAGAGTAGCGAACATAGTGAGGGAATTAATCATCAGTATAAGGCAATGGCATCATCGTAGAAGGAATAATCTTAAATCAAGAAGCAGAAGGATTCAAAATAATTACCATGACCAGGGAAAGGGTATTGAAAAGAATATTAGAACTAAAATCTAACAAGTCCTCAGATCTTGATGGGTTTACCCAAGAGTCTGAACAGACATTTGCTCAAATAATAGATGTGTTAGTTTTAATTTTCCAAAATTCCCTAAAGTTTGGAAAGGCACCATCAGATAGGAAAATAATTAATATAATTCCCCTATTGAGAAAGAAGGGAGGCAGAAAGACTGAAGCTACAAGCCAGTTATCCTAACACCGATCTTTGTGGCACTCCACTGGTCACAGGCCTCCAGTCTGAAAAACAACCCTCCTCCACCACCCTCTTTTCTACCTTTAAACCAGTTCTGTATCCAAATGGTGAGTTTTCCTTCTATTCAATGAGATCTAACCTTGCTCACCAGTCTCCTATGGGGAACCTTGTCAAATGCCCTGCTGAAGTTCATATAGATCACATTTACTGCTCTGCCCTCAGCAATTCTCTTTGTTACTTCATCAAAAAACTCAGTCAAGTTTGTGAGATGTGATTTCCCACACATAAAGCCATGTTGACTATTCCTAATCAATCCTTGCCTTTCCAAATACATATACATCCTGTCCCTCAGGATTCCCTCTCTAACAACTTGCCCACTACCGAGGTCAGGCTCACTGGTCTATAGTTCCCTGGTTTGTCCTTACCACCTTTCTTAAATAGTGGCACCACGTTAGCCAATCTCCGGTCTTCCGGCCCCTCACCTGTGGCTATCGATGATACAAATATCTCAGTAAGCGGCACCACAATTATTTCCCTAGCTTCCCACAGAGTAGAAATTGTGCTTGACTAATTTATAGGAAGTATAAAGCAAAGAGGATAATGGGGAATCTGTAAATGTATTGAACTTGGATATCAGAAGACCATTTGACAAGGTGTCACATCAAAGCTTATCATAAAATAATACGCGCTCCTAGTGTCAGAGGTAACATAATAAATAGATAGAGAATAGGTTAGCTAACAGAAAGCAGAGACTAGATTAAAGTGGGTCTGTTTTCAGTAGAGTTTAAAAGAATTAAAGGGGATCTGGTATGCTTCCAACAGGGCTAGGCAGACTAGATGCAGATACCATGATTCCCCTTGTCGGTGAATCTAGAACCAGGGAACACAGACTCAGGATAGGGGTATGCCATTTAGAACTGAGATAGAAAACATTGCTTCACTCAGGGAGAGGTCACCCTTTGGAATTTGCTCACACAGAAGGCTGTGAAATCCAGATCACTCACTATAATGAAGGGATGGATTAATACATTTTTAAATACGAAAGGCATCAAGGATTATGGAGCGAAAGAGGAAATGTGACATGGAGGTAGAGGATCAACGATGATCATGTTGAATGGCAGAGTGTTCAAAGGGCCAAATGGCCGCCTCCTGCAGCTAGTTTCTGTGTTTCTATATTTTTAGCTTGGCAAGATGCAGCAAATGGAGTACCATAGGGATCAGTACTCAGGTCTCAACTACTTACATTCTACATTAATGACCTTGATGAAGGGACTGAATGCGTGAAAGCTAAATTTGCCGATGACACAAAAATAGATCGAAATGCAAGTTATGAAGAGGACATAAGGAGTCCCGGAGGAATATTGATGGGTTAAGTGAGAGGCAAACTTGGCAGATGGAGTATAATATGGGAATATGTCCACTTTGGCAGGAAGAATACAAAAGCAGCATTTTATTTAAATGGGGTGAGATTGCAGAACTATGAGCTGTGGAGAAGTCCTACTCTGTGAATCACAAAAAGTGAATATGCAAGTGTGGTAATTAATTAGGAAGGCAAATCCAATGTTGTCGCTTTGCTATAGTCTTACAGGACATTGGTGAGACTACATCATGAGTGCTGTATACAGGTTTGGTCTATAAATGGACAGAATCACATTAAACAGCTGTTCAGGGAAGGTTCACTTGGCTGCTTCCCGAGATGGAGGGGATTGTCTTTTGAGGAAAGATTGGGCGGGCCTGTATTGATCGGAATTAAGAATGCAAGGTGATCTTATCAAAAGACATGAGATCCTGTGGGAATTTGAGAGGATGGATGTCGAGATTATTCCTTGTGAAATATTGAAGTGTTTCTCTTGTGGGAGAGACTGGAATTAGGGGATGTGGTTTAAAAGTATGGGACCTCCCATTTAACTCCGAGATGAGGAAAATTGCTTTTTCTCAGAGCGTCGTGAGTCTGTGGAGTTTGTCTTCCCAAGAGAGCAGTGGAGATGGGTGTTTGTACATTTTTAAGATTGAGTCAGATAGTTAGTTGATTACCAAATAAATAAAGTGTGTAGGGAATATATTGGAAAGTAGAAGTCACAATCAGATCAGCCATGATCTCATCCAATGGTGAAGCTAGTTTGAGGGTTCAAATGGCCTACTCCTGCTTCTTATTTGTATGTTTGCACTAAGTCCCAATAAGAGACAAAAGGAGATGACTCCCGTGTCAACCCAATGGCAAAAAAATCCAAATCACTGCTCACTTTTTCACCACAGAGCACTAACATTACAGCAAGATGAAAACAGAGCTTATTCCCTGAAGTGAGCCCAGTCTAGAAATTAAAATCCTGTGTGCATTGCACAATAAACTTACTCTAAAAATCTGACTAGTTGCTGCTCATGATCGCTATCCAGTAAGGAGAAGTGATGGTCTAGGACTGTTATCATTGGACTATTAATCCTGAGACCCAGGTAATGTTCTGGGGACCTGGATTTGAATCCTACGACGGCAGATGGTGGAATTTGAATTCAACAACAATCTGCGGTTGAGAGTCTCATGATTGTTGGCAAAACCTATCTAATGTCCTTTAGGGAAGGAAACCGCTGTCCTTACCTAGTCTGGCCTACATGTGACTCCAGACCCAAAACAAATGTACCCAGCAGTAATGTGTATCACCAGAGGACTCCTGAGGAGAAGACATAGCACACGTGGATTTATCGTGGGATTAGTGCCACTTGTGCATTGTTTCTGTTTGATTTAGAAATGCTCAGGTTAGGAAAGAGATTTTGAAGTGTGGCTTGGCAATGGCCGAGTCTGTGGTGAGGGTTGTGCACTGTGCTTCACTCCAAAGCCTAAAGTTGACCAGTTGTAAACCACAAAAAGCATTCTCATTTTGTTATTTTTTAAAAAGGTAGATTTTAGAGAACACTTGGCCTTTTTGCCGACTCTTGGGATTTAGGGGCTGGTGTCTGACTGGGGTCTCAAGGGTCTTTGTACTGGGATATAGTCTCTGTACCTGAGGAGATGATGTAAACTGATAAAGTATGGTTGCATACAACTGACTAATGATAGTGTAAAGAATGTGCTAAGTGGCATGGAGATCCCTCACCTTATGAGCACTGCAAAGTGATGGAATAATTAACAGGTACAGTCACCAGAGAGAAAATAAAAGCAGTCGCAGAGGTAGAAAAACACTCCTTTTTTCCTCATTACTTTGAAGTAAAGACGATGATCAAACTGGATAAAACGACAGGAATTGAGAAATTGCTATTCTGTCAGGGATAGAGGACTGCATCTCTGGGCTGTCCTGATACACCTGTATGACTGTGAACAAGCCATTGCTGGGTCTCCCATAGAGTGGCCAACATCCTCAATCAGCAGGAAGGAGTTCTGCTTCGTGAATAGTCTGAGACCGCATCAGTCGGACGCTTAGGTGTTTCCAGGAAGCTGTCATGGGGGAAGCGATGGGCTAACGGTATTATTACTAGACTATTAATCCAAAGACCCATGTAATCACGTGGGGACCCAGGGCTTGAATACCAGTTTGACTTATGGTGGAACTTGAGTTCAATCCAAAATCTGAAATTAAGAGACTGATGATGACGACCATGAAACCATTGCAGGTTTTTGAGAAAAGCACATCTGGTTCACTGGTGTCCTTTCAGGAAGAAAATCTCTCAACCTTTACCTAGTCTGGCCTCCATGTGACTCCATACCTACTGCAATGTAGTTGATGCTGAATGAATTTTTTAAAAACCCTTCATTTTGAGATGGCTGTAGGTGCCCTGGCTCTGCAGGTCGCCTGAATGTTTGGATCCTGGAGGATAGGCCTTAGTGGGATGTGGATATCACTGGCTCGGCCGGCCTTTATTGCTCATCCCTAATTACTCATGAGGAAGTGGGCTGCCTTGAACCATTGCAGTCCATGTGGTATAGGTACATTCACAATAATGGTAAGGTGACAGTGCCAGGCAACCCAGCGATGATTAAGGAAATGATATATTTCCAAATCAGGATGAGGAATGGTCTGGAGAGGAGCTGGAGGATGGTGGTGTACCTGTTGTCCTTGTCCTTTTAGATGGCGGACTGCAAATGATAGGTTTGAGGGATCCATCAAGGGTCTTGGATGTACATGTGTGGCAGGGTGACGTGCTGCACTCTGTACAAAGTGACGTTCCAGTAAGAAAATTGCAGAGGTGGCTGTGTTGAACAGACCACCTTATCGTGGAGGTTAAATAGCAGTAGTGTCAAGACCAGATGTTCTCTGAAGATATATCAGTGGATAAAATATAAACTGTCATTAGCATAATCCTTTGACAGGATGGCACACAACCCACTTAGAGTCAGGACTCAAAACTCTGTTCTCTCTCTCTCTCTCTCTCTCTCTCTCTCTCTCTCTCTCTCTCTCCATAGATAATGCCCAACCTGCTGAGTTTCTTCAGCACTTTGTGTTTGTCTCAGATTTCCAGCATCTGCAGTGTTTTGCATTGACAGTTAATAGCATCATGTTTTTCCCGAGAAGCCATTGAACGTTACCGGAAAATGTTCTGCCTGTTTGGGTGGCTTTCTAGTAAACTCCCTTACCGTCTCACCAACTACATCATTATATCAATCTACGCGCCACGTTTTCCATTGGTCCCCAACTCGTTTCTTGCCCTTACGTCAAATGTTCAACATCTGCTAACACATCTCCTGCAACAGAAATAAGCAGATGATCCATTGAAGGGTGAATGACAAAGCCGCAGAATCGATGTTTTTGGCACTCAGCAAATAAACATCACCTGGAGAGGACCCAAGTGTATGATGCTTCGAGAGATGTGGTGTCCAAGGAACATGCATGATGACGCAACCCCAGAAAATTAACATTCAGCTAGATCCTACAATAATGAAATTCTTTGATGAGGCTGTCATTTAAAATGCTTTTTTTTTGGTTGTCTTGCCAGGTTGCCTGGACTGTTGGTACTGTTTAATGTTTTTATACCAGACAGCAAGGGTACTCGATGGTCAGTTACTTCTTGACACTTTTACCTAAAGTTAAACATGCCATGAATCAATGAGGATCACCCCTAAATGTCACTGCTCGCTGTGTTCAGGGAAGAAAGTCCCAACCTATCAGGTGCATTCAGATCCATCACTGAATTAATTTGTGACCTTTTCCGCAGGAACTTGCAATAAGGATGAGGCTGTGCATTCAGGAAGAGACTCACTAATTATTTTAATGCATTGGATTCAGTTTTAATACATATTTTCATTAAAATTAGATCTCTGAGATAGGGTAATTTCCATTCTTTTATTATTGCTGTTCATAACAACCAAGTGATTTATCCAAAATGAATTTTCATATAGATATTAAAATGAAATTAAGTTGAACTGAATTGAAATGCTGCTAGGTAGATTAGCATAACCATTCTGGGCTACTCCTACACTGTACTGTCTTAACACTTGTTACTTATACAGAGGAAGGCCGCTGCACTTGTTGCTTTGGTATCTGTGGCAGGCAGCCTCTGGGCATGCTTGAGCCCTGGTGTAGGTGCCAGGTGGGTCTGTGCAGTATTCATGTCACTGTCAAAAAGGCTAAGGATGTGCCCTTAACAGAAGAAGGCGTAGAGCCCCCAAAGATGTAAGGCAAGCTGCGCCCTTCCCCTTTCAGGGACCACCCACCCAGTGGGGCAATTGGCAACGGGTCCATGTGTCTTCAGGCATTCTCAGCTTCCCGAAGCTCAGTGTGGGATACTACGAGGGGTGTTCTGTCGAAACATGGCCCCCCTCAATGGCTGTCAGTCGAGGAGGCCATTCACCCGCGCACCATCAACAAGCTGCCACTTGGACCATTGATGATCTCCTCCAAACAGGTGGCCACATGGTTCCAAGTGCTTCTACAGCAATGACCAATTCACTGGTCAGATGGCTGACTTATCGGCAGAGAGCTGAATGTCACTGCACCCCTCATCAATCATTCGATGGGGAGTGACCACACTATTGCTGCCTCCATTAGCTGCTCCTGCTGTTGGCACTATTTCTAAATGTGTGTAAACACCCACTGCTGAGCAAGTATCTGCCCTGGCAGACAGTGCATTGACCATAAGACCATAAGACATAGGAGTGGAAGTAA
This sequence comes from Chiloscyllium punctatum, assembly GCF_047496795.1. Classification (NCBI taxonomy): domain Eukaryota; kingdom Metazoa; phylum Chordata; class Chondrichthyes; order Orectolobiformes; family Hemiscylliidae; genus Chiloscyllium; species Chiloscyllium punctatum. Next base: position 79,530,466 of record NC_092744.1, read on the forward strand.
GGCCATTCGGCCCATCGAGTCCACTCCGCCATTCAATCATGGCTGATGCGCATTTCAGCTCCACTTGCCCGCATTCTCCCCGTAGCCCTTAATCCCTCTAGACAACAAGAACCTATCAATCTCGGCCTTGAAGACATTTAGCGTCCCGGCTTCCACTGCACTCCGTGGCAATGAATTCCACAGGCCCACCACTCTCTGGCTGAAGAAATGTCTCCGCATTTCTGTTCTGAAATGACCCCCTCTAATTCTAAGGCTGTGTCCACGGGTCCTAGTCTCCTCGCCTAACAGAAACAATTTTCTAGCATCCACCTTTTCAAAGCCATGTATTATTTTGTACGTCTCTATTAGATCTCCCCTTAATCTTCTAAACTCCAACGAATACAATCCCAGTATCCTCAGCCGTTCCTCATATGCTAGACCTGTCATTCCAGGGATCATCCGTGTGAATCTCCGCTGGACACGTTCCAGTGCCAGTATGTCCTTCCTGAGGTGTGGGGACCAAAACTGGACTCAGTACTCCAAATGGGGCCTAACCAGAGCTTTATAAAGTCTTAGTAGTACATCTCTGCTTTTATATTCCAACCCTCTTGAGATAAGAGACAACATTGCATTCGCTTTCTTAATCACAGACTCAACCTGCATGTTTACCTTTAGAGAATCCTCGACTAGCACTCCCAGATCCCTTTGTGCTTTGGCTTTATTAATTTTCTCACCATTTAGAAAGTAGTCCATGCTTTTATTCTTTTTGCCAAAGTGCAAGACCTCGCACTTGCTCACGTTAAATTCCATCAGCCATTTCCTGGACCACTCTCCCAACCTGTCTAGATCCTTCTGTAGCCTCCCCACTTCCTCAGTACTACCTGCCTGTCCACCTAACTTCGTATCATCGGCAAACTTCGCTAGAATGCCCCCGGTTCCCTCATTCAAATCATTAATATATAATGCGAACAGCTGTGGCCCCAGCACCGAACCCTGCGGGACACCGCTCGTCACCGGCTGCCATTCTGAAAAAGAACCTTTTATCCCAACTCTCTGCCTTCTGTTAGATAGCCAATCCTCAATCCATCCCAGCAGCTCACCTCGAACACCATGGGCCCTCACCTTGCTCAGCAGCCTCCCGTGTGGCACCTTATCAAAGGCCTTTTGAAAGTCCAGATAGACCACATCCACTGGGTTTCCCTGGTCTAACCTACTTGTTACCTCTTCAAAAAATTCCAACAGGTTTGTCAGGCATGACCTCCCTTTACTAAATCCATGTTGACTTGTTCTAATCAGACTCTGCTCTTCCAAGAATTTAGAAACCTCATCCTTAATGATGGATTCTAGAATTTTACCAACAACCGAGGTTAAGCTGATTGGCCTATAATTTTCCATCTTTTGCCTTGATCCTTTCTTGAACAAGGGGGTTACTACAGCCATCTTCCAATCATCCGGGACCTTTCCTGACTCCAGTGACTCTTGAAAGATCTCAACCAATGCCTCTGCTATTTCCTCAGCAACCTCTCTCAGAACTCTAGGGTGTATCCCATCGGGGCCAGGAGATTTATCAATTTTAAGACTTTTTAACTTTTCTAGCACTATCTCTTTCGTAATGGCAACCATACTCAACTCAGCCCCGTGACACCCTTTAATTTTTGGGATATTACTCATGTCTTCCACTGTGAAAACTGACGCAAAGTACTTGTTAAGTTCTCCTGCTATTTCCTTATCTCCCATCACTAGGCTCCCTGCATCAGTTTGAAGTGGCCCAATGTCTACTTTTGCCTGTCGTTTGGACTGATATAGCACTGATAACAGATCTTCCAGAGCTCTCATTTGGTCCCTGATCCAGGATTAATCCCTCCTCCACTCGAGCTTTGCAGCAGAACCACACTCATTCAGGCGACTCACCGTTTGTAACCTGAAGCCTCCTGCCTTCATCAAGGCCTGCGTAGCTAGTACTCAGAAGGTTGGATGCCACCATCCATTAGCTAACTCTCTCTCAATGGGCTCCACACCCAGTTCATTGGGAGAGATGGCTCATATTGTCAATCCCATTGCCATTACAGTGCTAGAACCACCTCCCTTTTCACCGTACAGTCTTGGATTAAAAATCACACAACACCAGGTTATAGTCCAACAGGTTTAATTGGAAGCACACTAGCTTTCGGAGCGATGCTCCTTCATCAGGTGATAGTGGAGGGCTCGACCCTAACACAGAATTTATAGTGGAGTGCTGCATTGTCAAAGGTGTAGCCTTTCATTTCAGGTGTTTAGCCAGGGTGCTAATTGCCTTGTGATGTGAATGTAAGAGATTCCATGGCTCTGTTTTGAAGAGTAGCTCCAACTAATATTTATCCTTTGATTTAAAGTCCCTGCCAAAAGACAGCACCTCTGAAAGAGTCACTTTCTCTCAGAAATACACAGGAATCCTCCATTCGCTGTTGCAAGAAAAGCAGTTCTGCTGCAAATTCTGCCTGCAACAATAAAGATGATGCTGGTCATTGACTCTGTGCATAGTCAACATTTTACAATCAAGAGAAATGTATGAAGGTAGAGATAGTTGTTTCTAAATGCATGAACGCCTTATGCAATAGCAGTCAGAATTCTTGAGAGAAAGAAGGAGAGAGAAAGCAAGCAGTCACACAAAGCATCACTTATGTCAGCTGGATGCTTACAAAGAGACACTATTACAGGACTGGATGTTAAAACCCCACCAGCTGGTGTGCGGCCTATTTGCAAATCTCCATTCTACAGAGCTGATTCCATTAGGCATGAATTGCATGGGACTCCAGTAATCTTTATTTATAGCCATCTCTCTTAGAGGACAGGGTGGAAAAATAATCAGCATATTCCTGACTTTCTGCAGCCTTATAATTGATGTATAATGGTTGATTGTCAAACTCGCTGAGTTAAAGGCTATGTTACATCCATGCAAACTGTAATATGTCTCTTGATGATTTTAGTTAATGAGCATGTGTTACATTTGTGTAACTTCCCTCTGTTTGCTGTTTTAGTAGGAGTGCTTGCCAATTTTAAATGAAGAAGTTTGGAGTTGATAAATGAAAGTGAAACATATGTTGATGTATGCACCCTTAGGATATCCCAAAGCAATTTGCAATTGAAGTTGGTTAAGGAAAACGTTTGATGAAAATACCCAGAATTCTCCTGATCTTCTTAAAGATACAGCCACACATTTTAAGTAGACAGAGTTTAACAAGTTTAACATGCCATTTGAAAGTGGGCAGCTCTGAGCCTATAGGATTCCCTCAGTCGTGCGCTGGAGTTTCGGGCTGGTTTCTGCACTCAAGTCTTTGGAGTAAACCCTGAACCCATGGCTTTTTGACCCAGAGACAGAGAGCCACAGTTGATTTAAGATATGGCTTAGAAAGCAGTCATACAGGAAGCAGCCTCCGGTACATAGTAAAAACAGAAAGAACTACGCTGCAAATCAGAAGCGAAAACACAAATTGTTGGAAAAGCTCAGGCAGCATCTGTAGAAAGAAATCAGAGTTAATGTTTCAGGTCCAGTGACCATTCTCAGAACTGTTCTCAGTGATGAGGAAGGGTCACTAGACCTGAAATGTTAACTCTGCTTTCTCTCCACTGATGCTGCCAGTCCTGCTGAGCTTTTCCTACAATTTCTGGTTTTGCTCCCATAGGTAGTGTTGTATATTTACTAGTTCTTGAAAGAGTTAATGTATTGAGCTACAGTCAACTCAGCTCAGTCTGTTGTTGTCACATAGCTCTGGGCAGAGAATTGGTTAGAGTCTGGCATGATCTGCTGAAAAGAGATGTGTCTTTTCTGCCTTCTGTTAATTGCAGTTAATATACCAAAGAGTTAATGTAGCCTGTATATGGTTCCTGATATTTAATAAGCTGCATCTTGTTATCTAAGACACGTGCCTCTTCTGCTGAAACTTAATCATGGTCCAAGCTGCACCGCTGACCACTGAACAGCCCCTTAGACTAGAACACAAAGGAAGATTGGTGGCAGGAACCCTATCCTGATCACAATCCTCCAATAGTTGTTCCCCAAGCATCTGAAATAACATGGTGGCAGTACAGGGCATCACTTCAAAACAGCACAACTTCAAATCCATTTCAAAACCTAGAGTTGGCTTGCTAGAGTTTCACACTGAACATTTCTTTAGCGCTCAGAGCAATTCCTGATGAAGGGCTTATGCCTGAAACATCGATTCTCCTGTTCCTAGGATGCTGCCTGACCTGTGCTTTTCCAGCATCATACTTTCAACTCTGACCTCCAGCATCTGCAGTCCTCACTTTATCCTGAGAGCAGTGAAGACACTATTAAATGATCAAGGCAGAACAGTCGATTAGCTTGATTGGACAATCAAGCAAGAACCAATCAAACATGATTACCCATATTACTTGTACAGAATTTTTAACTAAAAAACATAAAATACCTATATGGCTTCAGAGAGTTCCAATAATAGACCTTTGAGGATGTTATGTTGAGGTTATACAGGACATTGGTGAGGCCTTTTCTGGTTGCCCTGTTATAGGAAAGATATTATTAAGTTGGAGAGGGTTTTGAAGAGATTTACCATGATATCACCAGGAATAGAGGGTTTGAGTTATGAGGAGAGGCTGGATAGGTGAGCAATGATAGCGGTCAAACAGCATTCATAGAGAGACAGCAAGGTTATTTTTCGAGTCTAGATGACTCTTCATCAGAGTCCCATGGATGCTGCTTTATCCACTGTGGTTTCCAGCATTTTTTTGTTTTCAACACAGATTCCTGCATCTACAATAATTTGCTTCTACCTGGATAGGCTGGGACTTCTTTCACTGGAGGAGAGGAGGTTGAGGGGGTGACCTTATAGAGGTTTATAAAATCATCAGGGGTATAGATAAGGTGCATGGCAGGTGTCTTTTCCCTAGAGTTGAGGATTTCAAGACTAGGAGACATGTTCTTAAGGCGAGAGGAAAAAGACTTGAAAAAGACACGTGGGGCAACTTTTTTTCTCAGAGAATGGTTCATGTGTAGATGTGGTGGATGCGGGTACAATTGCACCATTTAAAGGAGATTTAAATAAATACATGAATATGAAATGTTTGGAGGGATACGGGCCAAGTGCAGGCAGGTGGGACTAGTTTAGTTTGGAATTATGGTCAGCACGGACTGGTTGGACCGAAGGGTCTGTTGCCTTGCTGTTCGATAGTCTGCTTCTTTGACTGTATAAGGTATAGGACCAGAATTAAATCCCTCCCCTCCTGGCACCTTCCCCTGCCACCGCAGGAATTGCAAAACCTGTGCCCATACCTCCCCCTTCACCTCCGCCCAAGGCCCAAGACAGCCTTCCACATCCATCCGAGTTTTAGCTGCACTTCCATGCGTCATTTACTGTATCTGTTGCTCCCAATGTGGTCTCCTCTACACTGGAGAGACAGGATGCCTACTCGCAGAGCACGTCAGAGACATCTCCGGGACACCCGCGCCAACCAGCCCCACCGTCTTGTGGCTGAACACATCAACTCCCCCTTCCACTCCACCAAGAAAGTACAGGTCCTGGGCTTCCTCCATCGCCACTCCCTTTCCACCCGATGCCTGGAGGAAGAACGCCTCATCTTCTGCCTCAGTACCCTCCAACCACACGGCATCAATGTGGATTTCACCAGTTTCCTCATTTCCCCTTCCGCAACCTTATCCCAGTCCCAACCTTCCAGCTCAGCACCATCCTCAAGACCTGTCCTACCTGTCCATTTTCCTCCCCACCTATCCACCCCACCCCCCCCACGACCTATCATCTTCACCCCCACCTCCATCGACCTAATGCACTCTCAGCTACCTTCCCCCAGCACCCCCATCCTATTTATCTGACCACCCCCGGGGCTCCCAGCCTCATTCCTGAGGAAGGGCTTTTGCCCGAAACATCGATGCTCCTGCTGCTCGGACGCTGTCTGACCTGCTGTGCTTTTCCAGTACCACATTCTCCACACAGAATTAAACCACACAGCTCCTTGAGACGGGCTCTGCCATTCAATCTGATCATGGCTTCAGTTTTGCTTTCCTGTCCCAATACCTTATTTCCTCCCCAGAAGACTAGAATCTATGTAGCATTATGTTTTCTGGGTAGCTGACTCCAACAAAATTGCAACACAGAGGATCACAGTTTTTCCAGGAAAGTTTTGGAATTGATTTTATGCAAATATATTTTAATATCCTCATGAGGTAAGATGGATGTTACCCAACAAGGAAGCTCGCTTTATTTTGAATTATTTTGACAACGTGTACCATGGTTGAGGCAGCGGTACCAGGGATTTGAAATAAAGTGGGGAGTTAGTTGATTACACATTCTTCTTAGTTAAGGAGAAATGCCGTGGGAATTACACTCCGAATTGCAGTCAGATTGAAATGTCAATGCCTGGCCTGCTGAGTGTTTTCCAGCGATTTTTGGATTTAAATGTAGTCATGGAAACATTGAAAAACGTGCTTCTATTATCTTGAGTATTAGCTTTATTCCAGTCTATCTTGTGATACTTAAAGTTGCCCAGTTTTGCTAAGCTTTGGCATATAACTCTGAGCTGTCCCATCAGTTCACTGTTAATGTAAAGCCAAAATAATGGTTACTTCCCCCTTCCCAATGGCTGTGTTTGTGACTTCTGTCGGCTTCCCTTTTCCCTCCAACTTACAGGCCAAGTCCCTTTAAGATTTGTTCCCATCTTTCTGTGTTGTTTCTAGCTCATTGAGCTGCAATAGTAGTTGGCCTCAGGAAGTGAGGGAACCCCATGGGGCGTCCCATTCCAGTCCCTCAAAGAATCTGACTGTTTCGTAGTGCCCTCCTCTCCCTCCAGTTTGGCCCCTAACACTTGATAGAATCATATGACAGAGGAAGAGGCCATTTGGCCCATCATGTCTCTGTTGGTTGGTAAGTGTGGTTCAAAGGATGCAATTCCTCTGCTATTCATTCTCACCCTGCAAATGTTTCCTTTTCGGAGCAGGTCTAGTTTTCCCTGTGGAGGTTATTTTCGATTTTGTCTCCGCTACCATTTCATCCTCATCTTGCCTCATAGAATCCCTACAACACAGAAAGAGGCTGTTCATTCATCAGCACTTCAAGGACCCACACCCCTACCCAATCCCTGTAACCCTGCATTTCTCATGGCTAACTCACCCAGTGTGCACATCCCTGGACACTATGGGCAATTTGGCAAGGCCAATCCACCTAACCTGTACATCTTTGGACTGTGGGTGGAAACCGGAGCACCCGGAGGAAACCCACACAGACACAGGGAGAATGTGCAAACCCCACACAGACAGTTGCCCGAGGGTGGAACTGAACACAGGTCTCTGGAGCTGTGAGACAGCAGTGCTGACCACTGAACCACCGGGCCGCCCTGTGCTGTCTCATGACCCACCTACCTGTCAGAGACTATTGTCTCTCTTTATTTACATTGTCAAACCCTTTTCAACCTTTTAGCTTCTGAAAGCCCCAGTCTCATTCAAGATTATATAGGGGTCAGTGCTTCTGATCTTGGGGCCCTTCTCTCTCTGTCTTTTCCCTAGGCCTGGATTCCAAGGGCTGGGCCATGGACTCCATTGGACCAGGCCATGCTTAAGGGCAAAGTGCTGCAGTGGTTTACCATTACACCCTATAGGACGGCTGACCAGGAAACTCTCCTACTCTTGCATACTAGAAGGTGTTAGACACACCAGTCAATCCCTTGGCCATATTATGAATGATTTCCATTGCCAGCACGTTCTGGTGTGGGACTTGAATATGGAGCTTCTAGTCCAGAGGTAGGGCACAACATGACCTCTGGGGGACCTCTAGCCTTTTGCATCCCCTCACCTGCTATGTCAATTATGTTGGGACTGTTCTCTTTTTGCATTCTCAGTGGGCTAGTATCCAGTCAGAAATCTCTTAACAATCTCAGACTGAAGGAAATGGGTTGGAGCTGGAGTAGAACTGGGAGGGCCAGTGGAAGTCTTCCCCTGGGCCACAAAGAAGCTGCTGTTCAAACTTAAACTAGAGGAATAGCTACCTGTGAACTGACCCTGCCCCAAGAAGAGGGGAAAATCCCCAGAGTAAGATGACTGTGTTGGTAAGAAGTATCCCACTGACACACTTTGGCAAGACAAATCACAAAGCACATGGTTTAATGATGAAAGTTTGGTGTGTTATTTGAGTCTCAGTTCGTTGAGACTGTTGCCACTGAGTCAGAAAGTACAGAGTATAACTTTCACCGCAGGCTGTGAGCACAAAATCCAAGACTCTGAGGGAGTGCTGCACTGTTAGAGGTTTTGCCTTTATATTGAGACATTAAAGTGAGACCCCATCTGTCTGATTCTGGGGAAATGTAAAAGATCCCATGGTGATACATTGAAGAACATTAGTCCATCGTCTGTGTAATATTTATTTGTATTTATGTGTAATATTTGTAATATCCTGAAACCAGCATCACAGAAGAAGAAGTGAAGATATTCGCTGATGATTGCACAATATTCAGCAGCATTCGCTACTCCTCAGATACTGAAGCAGTCTGTGTCCAAATGCAATGAGATCTGAACAATATCCAGGCTTGGGCTGACAAGTGGCAAATAACATTCATGCTACACAAATGTCAGGCAATGACCATCCCCGATAAGAGACAATCTAACCATCATCCCTTAACATTCAATGCTGTTACCATCACTGAATCCCCATCTATCAACATCCTGGGAGTAATCATTGACCAGAAACTCAGCTGGACTCACCACATAAATGCAGTGGCTACAAAAGCAGGTCAGAGGCTAGGAATACTGCAACGAGTAACTCACCTCCAGACTCCCGAAAGCCTGTCCACCATCTACAAGGCACAAGTCAGGAGTATGATGGAATAATACTCACTTGCCTGAATGAGTGCAACTCCAACAACACTCAAGAAGCTTGACACCATCCAGAACAAAGCAGGCTGTGTGATTGGCACAACATCCACTCCCTCCCACAGCTACCTGGATTACACCTCTTCCCACCCTATCTCTTGCAAAAATGCCATCCCGTATTCCCAATTTCTCCGCCTCCGCCGTATCTGCTCCCAGGAGGACCAGTTCCACCACAGAACACACCAGATGGCCTCCTTCTTTAGAGACCGCAATTTCCCTTCCCACGTGGTTAAAGATGCCCTCCAACGCATCTCGTCCACATCCCGCACCTCCGCCCTCAGACCCCACCCCTCCAACCGTAACAAGGACAGAACGCCCCTGGTGCTCACCTTCCACCCTACAAACCTTCGCAGAAACCAAATCATCCGCCGACATTTCCGCCACCTCCAAAAAGACCCACCACCAGGGATATATTTCCCTCCCCACCCCTTTCCGCCATCCGCAAATACCGTTCCCTCCGTGACTACCTGGTCAGGTCCACACCCCCGTACGACCCACCCTCCCATTCTGGCACTTTCCCCTGCCAACGCAGGAACTGTAAGACCTGTGCCCACACCTCCTCCCTCACCTCTATCCAAGGCCCTAAAGGAGCCTTCCACATCCATCAAAGTTTTACTTGCACATCCACCAATATCATTTATTGTATCCGTTGCTCCCGATGCGGTCTCCTCTACATTGGGGAGACTGGGCGCCTCCCAGCAGAGCGCTTTAGGGAACATCTCCGAGACACCCGCACCAATCAACCAAACCGCCCCATGGCCCAACATTTCAACTCCCCCTCCCACTCTGCCGAGGACATGGAGGTCCTGGGCCTCCTTCACTGCCGCTCCCTCACCACCAGACGCCTGGAGGAAGAACGCCTCATCTTCCGCCTCGGAAAACTTCAACCCCAGGGCATCAATGTGGACTTCAACAGCTTCCTCATTTCCCCTTCCCCCACCTCATCCTAGTTTCAAACTTCCAGCTCAGTTACTGTCTCCTTGACTTGTCCGACCTGCCTATCTCCTTTTCCACCTATCCACTCCACCCTCTCCTCCTTGACCTATCACCTTCATCTCCTCCCCCACTCACCCATTGTACTCTATGCTACTCTCTCCCCACCCCCACCCTCCTCTAGCTCATCTCTCCACGCTTCAGGCTCACTGCCTTTATTCCTGATGAAGGGCTTTTGCCCGAAACGTCGATTTCGCTGCTCGTTGGATGCTGCCTGAACTGCTGTGCTCTTCCAGCACCACTAATCCAGTTTTTACAACATCCACTCCCTCCACCATCGACTCTCAGGAGCAGCAATCTACAAGATGCACTGCAGACATTCACCAAAGATCCTCAGACAGCACCTTCCAAATGCAAGACCACTTTTATCTAGAAGGACAAGGGCAGCACATACATGGGGACACCACCACTTTCAAGTTCCCCTCCAAGCTCCACACCGTCCTGACATGGAAATATATCGCTGTTCCTTCACTGTCGCTGGGTCAAAATCCGGGAATTCTCACCCTCATGGCATTGTGGGTCAACACACAGCAGGTGGACTGCAGCGGTTCAAGAAGGCAGCTCACCACCACCTTCTCAAGGGCAACTAGGGATGGGCAGTAAATGCTGGCCCAGCCAGTGACGCCCACACCCCATAAAATTAATTGAAAAAAATCATTATCTCATTGCTGTTTGTGAATGTTTGCTTTTTGAAAATCAAAAAAAAGCCTGTACAAGCACAACCTGACCTCTCCACAGATGGATCCTTGAGTTTTTTCCAGCATTTTTTGTTGTTTTTGTTTCAGATTTCCAGCATGGAAATCCAAAAATGGATTTAGCTTTTGCACTAGCTTATGTGATTCTTACAACACTTCATTGGCTATCGAGCTTTTTGAGATGTCCAGTGTATTGTAAAAATTGCTATACCAATGCAAATCCCTCTTTACTTTTGATGAGACCTAAATTCTCAAATAACAGGTTGAGATGTCTATAACTTTTCACAACCAGTTACTGCTCTCTCTCTCTCCACACTTCAACCATCAAAGAGCTTTGGCTTGACATTGGGTCAATACAGGGGAATAATGGAATTAATATATTTTTCTGGTCAGGTTGATTTATAGCAAGCAATTGAATTACAAAGCTGGACATGGTTGAGTGAGAGAGGGAAATAGATTTACCCCAGTGAGGTCTTAATTTAATCAGATGATTCTGGAGTGCTGGAGTCAGCGAGATGGGATGTAATAGAATGCAGAGTGCTGCAGGGATGTGTTCTGTTCATTGCCACAGAAGATAATGAAAGGAGCTTGAAAAGAGCCAAGGAGCTGCCTGAATGTACCTAGCAAAGTGATTTATTGGTAATTTACCTCAGTAATATTTTGAAGGTTCTCCTCTTGTATCTCTTAAAGGCATCAAATTCTTTCCTGAACCAGTGTAATGGTGGCATAATTAAATTCTCATTGATAGGACTGAGAGTTTTGTAACTCTTTTCTAGTAATCAATAAACGCTAATGTTTATTTTCTGGGTGGGGGGGAGGTAGAATCAAAGAAATCCTTCAGCCTTTGAGATGTGCACGCCTGATAAAGGTGTCTTGGACATTTAATGATTGGCCCAGTGTGCAGAGCTTATTCGTCAATGGAATTTCCTTGGAAGTCTGTTTCTCACTTACAGAGTCAGTACTCCTGCTTTCTACCCTCCCCTTCTCAACGTGTTCGGAGATGGATCCACTCCCATGCAATGTCAGTGCCCATTCTTCTCATTGTGAAAGGTCTGCTCAATCATGGAGATCATGAAATGACCCTCAGTAATGCAAAGCCCAGTTTGTGCTTCTTCTCCTTGGTCAGAGGGTGCAGACACCAATTATAGTGCATCGAATTCTGCCTTAATTCAGTCAAAAGTCACAAAGCACCAGATTATAGTCCAACAGGTTTATTTGAGAGTAAAAGCTTTCAGAGCGCTGCTCCTCCAAAACCTAGCGCTTCCAAATAAACCTGTTGGGCTATAACCTCCTGTTGTGTGATATTTAACTTTGTCCACCACAGTCCAACACCAACATCTACACATCAGTTATTCCAGTCAACCAATTTAGCCATTCCAGGATTTTCCTAGGGTAACAAGGAAGTCCTGAAATTCTGTTTTCAGCCATTTAATGCCACAGCTTATATTTAAGACATGAAATTGAGATGGTTTGAAAGTAAAAGTAAAGAGATATATTTATTGCAGAAAGTGGGGAGGGTTAGAATGGCCCTTCGCTTTAACCCCCTCAGTCAGTTTGCAACAAATGTTTTGTTTTCTTCTTAGCACAGAGGCACCTCACACTTCAATCAAAATGTAATCTCTTGATCAGCATTAGTTAACCAATTGCAAACTTACTCTTGAGTGAAAAAAGGTTTGTGACCGTCTAAGACAGAAAAAAAGATAATAATGTGAGATCAAACACACACACACCCACACTCTCTCTCTTTCTCTCTCTCTCTCTCTCTCTCTCTCTTGCTCTCTCTCTCTTTTTCTCTCTCTCTCTCGCTCTCTTTCTCTCTCTCTCTCTCTTATTCTCTCTCTCTCTTTTTCTCTCACTCACACACACACACACAGTTTGGAAGCTTAAGAAGGGAAGTGTGGCTGGGTTGAAAAATGAACACAAGAATAGACAATTTAAAAAGTTCTTAGCTATCTTAGAAAACATCTACTGAAATATGGTTCATTTGTATATTTCTGAGTTTGAAACCATTGTCCTTATAAGCTAGATATTTGAAGACATGTCTTGTATAAATGTCTTTTAAACTTTGTAATTGTATTTGCATCCACCACCTCCTCTGGAATTTCATTCCACACAGGAACAAATCTCTGTGAAAAAAAAATGCCCCCTTGTCTTTATAAACCTCACTCTTCTTAACTTAAATATATGTCCCCGAGGCTTTGACATCCCCATCCTCAGGAAATTACTCCTGCCATTCATCTTCTTATCCATACCCCTCGTTATTTTATAAACTTCTATTGGGTCACCTCTCAACCTCCTGTGCTCCAGTGAAAAAAGTCCAAGCCTATCCACCCTCTCTTTATAATTCAAACCCTCCTGTCCCGGCAACACAGTAAATCTTTTCTGAACTGTCTACAGCATAATAATATCCTTCCTATAACAGGGAGACCAAAACTGGACACAATACTCCAGAAGATGCCTCACCAACCTCAACTTGACGTCCTCAACTCCTATACTCAAAGATCTGAACAAGAAAGGCAAGAAGATTAACTTTTTAACCACCCTCTCTACAAGAGATGCAAACTTCAAAGAATTATGTACCTGAACCCTATGGTCTGTGTTCTACAACACTACCCAGGGCCCTATTTTTAATTGTATAAGTCTTGTTTTTGTTTGTTTTACCAAAATCTAATGCCTCACATTTGTCCAAATTAAACTCCATCTGTCATTGTTCAGCCCATTGATCCAATTGATCAATCTCCTCCCAAAATGGCACCTTGGCATCTTTTATTTCCACCTGAGAAAGCAGTGAAGATCTCCGATTTCACATCCCATCTGAAAGTCTCTGGAGTTTCAGCCAGGATTATATGTGAAAGTATTACCAAAAAAAACATTTTGTGGAAGCTTTTTATCTCTGATTTATCAGGACAATTTGCAAGTTGCGAACATTTAAAATGCATGAATGGAAAGTACTGATTGGTTATCAAGTGCACTCTGACTGATAGTGATGTTGAACTGGAGAATGCACCAGTTAGATATTGACTGAGCGTTAACAGCCAAGATTTGTTTAAATGATGACTTCAAATGGCTGATGAATTACTGTGGAGAAAACAATTAGGAACGACAGATTGTCTGGTCAGTGTGAACGAGTTGGACTGAAGGGAGTGTTTCCGTGCTGTACATCTCTATGACTCCCTAAGTTCACAGCTAGTTTAGAAACGGTGCATTTATTGTATTCCTTTTGCTTGTGGAGAATGGATCCATGCATCTGAATGTATGTCACATCAACAAGCAAGCTTCATTCATATCTCAAATTAATTGCTAGTATCACAGTTGGCACACTCAGAGTGATTCAAGCAAGTGGAATCATATGATTTTTAGGGTGGATTTTCCAAGCCTGGGCTGGTTGAGTATGGTTTGCATTCTGATTATTATGAACAATCAACCAGCTGTCAGAAAATATTTCTATTTAGGTTCTAAGTCATAGAGTCACAGCTGTACAGCACGGAAACAGACTCTTCGGTCCAACCTGTCTATGCCAACCAGTCATCCTGACCTAACCCAGTCCCATTTGCCAGCACCTGGCCCACATCCCTCTAAACCCTTCCTATTCATATACCCATCCTGATGCCTTTTAAATGTTGTAGTTGTACCAACCTCCACCACTTCCTCTGGCAGCTCATTCCACACACCACTCTCTGTGTGAAAAACTTGCCCCTTAGGTCCCATTTAAATCTTTCCCCTCTCACCCTAAACCTATGCCCTCTAGTTCTGGACTCGCCCACCCCAGGGAAAAGACTTTGTCTCTTTATCCTATCCATGCCCCTCATAATTTGATAAACCTCTATAAGCTCAGCCTCCAACGTTCCAGGGAAGACAGCCCCAACCTATTCAGCCTCTCCCTATAGCTCAAATTCCAACCCTCCCAACATCCTTGTAAATCTTTTCTGAACCCTTTCAAGTTTCACAACATCTTCCTTCTAGGAGGAAAACTAGAATTACACACAATATTCCAAAAGTCACCTAACCAATGTCTTGTAAAACCGCAACATATTCTCCCAATTCCTGTGGTCAGTGCTTTGTGCAATAAAGGAGAGCATACCAAACACCTTCTTCACCATCCTATCTACCTGCGATTCCACTTTCAAGGAACTATGAACCTGCACTCCAAGGCCTCTTTGTTCAGCAACACTCCCCAGGACCTTACTATTCAGTGTATAAGTCCTGCTCTGATTTGCCTTTTAAAAATGCAGCACCTCGCATTTATTTAAGTTAAACTCCAGCTGCCACTCCTCAGCACATTGGCCCATCTGATCAAGATCCTGTTGTACTCTGAGGTAGCCAGGCACTTTTTTTTAAACCAAGCTCAACAATAATTGCAGGAAGGAAGCTTTCCTGTATGCTTAGGTTTGGAACCAGGGAGTTCAGTCTCAGAGTAAGGGCCAAGTCATTTTGGAATGAAGGGAGAAGAAATTTCTTCATTCATCTTTGGAATTTTGTACTCTAGGGAACTGTAAAGGTTCAGTTCATTAAATATGTTCAAGACAGAAATCAATAGATTTCTAGATAGTAAGGACAGCAAGGAATGTTGGATGGCATGAAAAATTACATTGGGGTAGAAGAGCAGCCACAATCTAGTTGAGTGATAGGATAGGTTTGAGGAGCCAAATGGCCTACTCCTGCGCCCATTTCCTGTGTTACAACCAGCAAGATAACAATACTTCAAAAGTAGTTCATTGTCTGCGAGTAGCTTTGGGATGTGGTGATGTTGTGCAAGGTGTTATACTAACAGAAAGCAAGTTTTCAAGCTTCATTTGTTCCTTCAGCTTTACAGATCCTTTAAATTCAACACTTTGACATTTTTCTTCTGTTGGACCTTACACTGAGATTGTCTAATTTACAAAAATGCTCACCCTATATTTCTATAACAGGCTCCCATCCAATTAAGTCCATCCTGCAAGGTGGATACCATGAATTAGATGTTCCCTGGGGAATTCCTTAAATGAAACTTGCTCCCTGTAGCACGGCATCACCTCTCTAACTAACTAAAGCCCAAGGCATTCATAATCCTTTCAGTATAACTAAGACAGCTGGCAAAATATGATGGCATTTTCTAATGCATTGCTGGTGGTTACTGTCAGCTGCCTATGATTTTATATCCTACACCAACTAAGTCAGGTTCTTCCAATAACATGTCAGACCATGGTGAAAGGTCTCAAACCCCAGAAACTATCCCGTTGAGCAAAGATCGCTGCATGGAGCTACAAAATATTCGTATATCCAGGTTGAATTGTAGAATTTTTATTCATTCACAGGATATGTACTTTATTAGCTCGGCCAATTGTCTAATCCATAATTGCCCCTGAGAAGATGTTAATGAGTTGGTTTTATGAATCACTACATTCCTTTTGGTGTATGTGCACCCGCAGTATTGATAGGGAAGGAGGACGTTTTGACCCAGTAGCAGGGAAATAATATCGTTCCAAGTCAGGGTGATGTGTGGCTTGTAGGAGAGCCTGCAGGTGATGGTGTTTCTGTGTAATAGTTGTCCACCTGTGTTTCTAGGTTGTCGGTTTAAGCGGTGCTGTCGGAGGAGCCTTGGTACATCTTGTAGATGCTTGATACTGTTGCCACTGATCATTGATGGTAGAGGGAGTAAATGCTGAAGGTGCCAGTCAAGTGGCTGCTTTGTCCTGGATGGTAATGAGCTTCTTGAGTGTTGTTGGAGCTGCAGTCACACAACTAAGTGAAGAATATTCAGTCACATCCTGACTTACGCCGTGCAGACAGTGGACAAGCTTCGAGGAGTTGGGGTGACTTACTCACTGTAGAATTCTACCCTGCTTTTCTACCCACAGTATTTATGTGGCTGGCCCAGTTCATTTTCTAGTCAGTGGTAACTCTGAGGATGTTGGTAGTCAGGCTTTCAATGATGGGAATGCCATTGAGTAATAGGATTATTTTGAATCCTCCCTTGGTCATTGCGTGGCACTTGTGAATGTCACTCGTCAGCCCGAACCTGGATGTTGTCCAGATCTTGCTGTATTTGGGCACAAATTCCTCTGAGGAGCGGAAAATGATGCTGAACTTTGTGCAATCGGCGGCGAACATCCCCACTTCTGAGCAGTGATGGAGAGCAGGTCATTGATGAAGCAGCTGAAGATGGTTGGCAAAGACCAGAATTTCTTTACCCTTGGCTTGAATGTTCTCCTTTCCCCTTCTGTTCTAGAGTATGATCACTCGGTACCAACTATTTTGTGTTTCTACTCTCTTTGACGGGTCAGTGGTCCTGTTGCCTCAGAGTTACTCCATGTGCAGTGCTGGGAAAGTGTTGCATTCCCTGAGGTGTAGTCTCTCAGATGAGATACCACATCCAATGCCCCATCTGCCTGCTCAAGTCAGTGTTAAAAGCGCGCTGGCACTGCTTTGGAGAAGACAGGCGAGTTATTCCTGATGTCCAAGCTAATGCCGATCTTTCAAGAAAATCTGAAAAGGATAAGAGAAAAGAAACTGACAGCGTCCCCCACCCCCTTCCAAGTTTCTAAAGGAACAGAAACTGAAACTGAAACTGAGACTGGAAATCAGAACTTCAGGGAAGACTGAAACAGGTCGAGGCTACATGAAATGAGGCAGAGCCTTCAAGCTCAGTTGCTGCAGGGGATGAGTCTGGTGCTGCAGGACAGGGAGGCTGAAGAAGACAGAGTTTGGATCTAGATCCTGAGACTAAGTTGCTGTAGTTGAAGGTAACATTGGTAGGTCTATGCTACCTTGGCCAAAGAAGTTCTGCATATACTTGTGGGTCTGGAAAGGATGTTATTCCAGAGTCACTGTGGATTCAATGGGCCGAATGGCCTGCTTCCACACTCGGGATTCTATGATTCTGTCATATGTGCTGAAGTCTGTCCCAGTTGAACTTGTGTTGGTTGCACACTGCTATTGACTGAGCATTCAGAGGAAGAGAAGAGCTGAAATTCTTCATGAGGACGAAATGGTTTTGAAGGGTTAAGTGACCGAATGTGTACTACTAACCAATTCGTAAGAAGTATACTATCAACTACAATTTGCCTAACAATGCATCTTTAGCTTATATTCATTCCAGATGCTAGATTGTAAGGTGTGATCTAAAATTGTGTTTAGTGCTTACTTTTTTTCACTCTTGAACAGTAAAACACTTTTGTTTCAAACCATAGAATCTGTGACATCATTCCAATAGTAATTAACTGGGATTTTGGATGTCTTTTTTGTTAAAAGAAAAATGTTCCTGACCCCTGTGGCAATTGTCACAATTATTATTCCCATTCCCTCTGCTGAATGCAAGGCAAGGGCAAGATTGTTTTGTGGCAGTGATGGTGATTCATTGTATATTAAATGTGATTAATTACATGTATGTGGAGGGCATTATATGGAGTTTCACTTGAGTACATGCATGGAGGGCTCTTGAGGTGCAGTGATAGTGTCCTTACATCTGAGCCAGGAAGCACGGATTCCAGACTGATTCCGGGGATGGCAGAACTGACATATGAAGAAAGATTGGATTGAGTGGGCTTGTGCTCACTGGAATTTCAAAGAATGAGGGATGATCTCACAGAAGCATATGAAATCCGTTTGGGGCCGGAGAGGCCCGATGTGGGAAGAATGTTGCTGATGTTGGGAAAGTCCAGGACTAGGGGTCACAGTCTAAGGATAAGGGGTAAGCCATTTAGGACTGAGATGAAGAAGAATTTCTTTACTCAGAGACCTGTGAACCTGTGGAATTCTCTCCCACAGGAAGCTGTTGGGACCAGTTCATTAGATACATTCAAGAAGGAGCTGGACCTGGCCCTTGTGGCCAAAGGGAGAAAGCCGAGTGGGATACTGAAGTTCAATGATCATCCATGATCATATTGAATGGTGGTGCAGGCTCGAAGGGCCGAATGGCCTACTCCTGAACCTCTTTTCTACGTTTCTAAGTCCTACCTGCTCCAGAGGCATATAATAACATCTTTAAACAGGTTGATTAGAAAATGTCTTAAATGTAAATAAAGGGACACATATTGTGCCCATGGTTGAGTTAGAAGATATGTACTTGTCTCGTTAACTCTGCAATAATCGTGAAACTGAATTAAGACTGACTGTCATGCTATTCTGCGGCAACTGACTATGTAGATAACAGAACGGATGATTAGGGTGGGTGTCTTTGAAACCAACTCATTGTATAAATCAAGGCCATCATAAAGGGAAAGAATGAAATGAGTAGACACAAATAGAATTCATTGCAACCCTGGAAAGGTGGTACTCTTGGCTGATACAGTGTTGATGCACTGTAGATATTGGCTTTTTTAGTTGTGACGTATTACAGGTACAGATTGGCAAGTTTATTCAGATAGTTTGCATACTGATTGTTCCATTGCAGTATTGTACTGATGTTAGCACATCCACACTGTACAAGTCATCTTCTCGCTAAATTATTTTCTATCTCTTTTCTCCTCAGATGTGCCAGAAGAGCGATGGACGAAGGATCACATTTACCCAGGGATGGCCCCCACACTGAAGGGAGCAAAGGTGGCCTCTCCAAGCTCCACCCCCAGCACCACAGCTCAGAGCAAGCCAGGAGCAGGAGCCAATCATTACAGCCTGTCCACAGTCACCACGGTCACAGTGCTGGGGCTGATGTGTCATTGGCTGTTATAGTTAATGATGCATTGTGGGTGGACCTGCCCGCTTTTATTTATCCAGTATTACAACTATCACGCAGCTTTTATTCTTTGTTGAAGGCCAAGTGATGCTTTAGGATCTGTGTTCTTGTAATATAGATGAGAGCTGCAATATACTATCGCAAACTGTTGGTCTTGAAAGGATTTTGTATAAACAAAACGAATCATGTGAAAAATGTACATAGTTTGTATAAAAAAAGCAGTCGATTTAGTCAAGATAAAGGAACTGCCCAAGATACAAATAGACAATCTCTTTGAACATGAATTCAGACACTGAGGCCTAATAGTGTTTCTTGATTTTTGCAGCCTGCTCCTTTAGTTGTCTGACTAACTCTCAAGATCTATTGATTTGACTCCCAAGGTGTATTGTAGGCCCCAACATTTATCCCCCTGCTGGGGTAGCCATCTGGAGTATCATTATCTCTAATCCTGGTTAATAATCGGTGGCTGGTGCTGGAAAATGTACACACGTAGGCTGGCAGTAAAGGTGAGCAGATCCAGCAATAAGTCTCTGGATTGAGATCATAAAGTCATAGACAGGGATACAACATAGAAACAGACCCTTCAGTCCAACTCATCCTTGCTGGCCAGACTTCTTAAACCAAACTAGGCCTGTCTGCCTGCATTTGGCCCACATCCCTCTAAGCCTTTCCTATCCATGTATCTGTCCAGATGTCTTTCAAATGTTGTAATTGTACCTGGCTCTCCTACTTTCTCTGGCAGCCTATCCCATACACGCACCACCCTCTGTCTGAAAAGGTTGCTCCTCAAGTCCCTTTTAAATCTTTCCCCACTCCCCTCAAACCCCTACTTCCTAATTTTGGACTTTCCTACCCGGTGGAAAAGACCTTGGCTAATCTTGACATTATGAACCAAACAAAGGGGGTGGGTGAGATGGGGATATAGGAGGTGGGCGGGATGGGGATATGGGAGGTGGGCGGGATGGGGATATGGGGGGGGTGGGCAGGATGGCGATATGGGGGGGTGGGGGCAATGGGGATATGGGAGGTGGGCATGGTAAACTGCAATTGTATCTGCTGCTTTACCACTAAGATCAGAGTCACAGTGACTCATGCTGAATGCATTTACTGAATGGCTTCTAAGCCTCTCCCACAGAACTGAACCTTTCACATCGATATTACGGGCTGAGAAGTATCAAAAGTGAGGGGAGCTCTTCCCTCTCGTGACAAGTTTACTTTTTGGAAAGGGCTTCATTTGTTTACGTTGAAGTTTTAAATGCTTGTTCAATTTGAAGATCAAATTTCCCGAAGACCAGCTCCTGTGGTTAACTGGATTTGGGATCTTCTGATGAACATGATTTGGGTGTTTCTAGTCAAGGGGTATTTCTGTGGAAGGTAATCACTGGTTTTATTTGTAACGTGAATGTGTTTTCTAGGAAAATGGTGCTGATTCTCTGCCTCAAAGAATGGACTGGTCGATGGTTATAATCTAGTGGGTTTTGTCTCTTAGCTATGCCAACCGTTATCCCTCATCCAGCACTCTCACAATATCCAGTTGTTTAGCTCGTTGTAGTTTGTGACATGATGCTATGCTGCTGTCAGTGTTTGTTGTATTCTAGCATTTTCCGTCAACACTGGGCAGCTCCTCAGGTCACTCTGTAGATCATCTGATCCCTCCCGCAGCTCCAATACATCTGAAAATCCAAACTTTGCCATCAATGAACCCCAGCTGGATTTCTTTTGGTCTATCTAATGCAATGTTGAGCCATCTGTTCCCTTTCTCAGGTGAAAGATCTTTTGGCACCATTTGGGAAAACAGATCAGTTGTGGGGGAGGGGCGGGGGGGGGTTGGGGTGGGAGGTTCTCACCATTGAGTCCTGACCCAGCATTTGCCCATCGGTCAGCATCCATAGCAGATCTTATAAAGAAAAAGAGAACAGTAGAACACAGGCCCTTCGGCCCATCAAAACTGTGTTGACACATGACGCCATTCTAAACTAAAAACCTTTTATCTCTACACAGTCAGTAACCTTCTATTCTCTGCTTATTCACATATATGCCAAGATGGCTCTTAAAAGTCGCTATTGTATCAGTCTGAGCCACATCCTCAGTAGCGCATTCCAGGCACTTACAACACTCTTTGTAAAAAAAAAAATTGCCTCTCTCACATCGGCTTCAAACTTACCCCCTTTCACTTTAATCCTGCGTCCCTGAGCAAATGGCATTTCAATTCTGGGGATAAAAAGCCTGTTTATCGCTTTGTGTTTTGTGGGATCTTGCTGTGCACTCACCAGCTGTCCAGTTGCCTCACATTGCAGTGGAGACGGTGATTCAAAAGCATCTTCCCTGCCCGTAGCGTACTTTTTGATGCCCTGAGGTAATAAGAGTTGCAACATAATGTGAGTGTCTTTCCCATCTTTGATTTATCATTTCTATATATTGCCTAATATCTGGAAGATTGGGAGTTCACATTTCAAAATGCTTCAAAGAATCTTCAGAGATTTATTTCTTTTACTCGGCAACATGTGCGCTGCAGATGGCTGCTAGCTGGGCTTTCCTCGGCTTGTGACGCACACTTGTCTCCCTCCCACTCCATCCCCAAATCTACACAGCCTCTTTCCAGCTTCCATCTCTCTGATCCTGTTTGGCAGTGCCACCTGCTTCCAGCAGGATGGACACTCAGAACAAGCCAGTTGCCCCCAACACCCGCACGAGGAAGAGATTCAAACTACACCTCACAGTGGGAGAACATCTGGCCTCAGCCAAAGCTGAAACCCCTCTCCACCCCCAAACTCCATGATATCTCTGTGCTCTGTTGACGCACGGATATTTTGGGGGCAGTACCACACCAAAGGTTCACCAGATAAAGTCGCAGAGATGCACAGCATGGGAACACACCCTTCGGTCTAACTCGTCCATGCTGACCAGATATCCCAACCTAATCGAGTTCCATTTGCCAGCACTTGATCCATATCCCTCACTGCCTATTCATATACCCACCCAGATACCTTTTCAATGTTGCAATTGTATGTTGGTGCTCTCAGTTTTTTGAATGATGCAATTGCTTCCTTTAGAAAAAAAGCAAGTCAGGCATTGCTTTATTTCAGAAGGAGGTGTTTTTGTCAGTTAACATTCATCAAAAATACTTAAGCCTCACTCAGCACCCAATGTTCAAGGTGCTGCTGTTACACCATTGGGTTTTTTTTTGACCCACAACTTCGTACTTTGAAGGAACACTATTCTTCGGAGCAGTAAGTCTATCTCATTCTGTGAGTCTGGGAGAACCACCCATTCTCCCTCTTTGGTGGTTCAACTTCTGTAATAAGGGGAGGTGCTGATGGGGTGAAGACCCTTCAGTTTATTATTATCACTCATCGATGCTCCTCAAGCCAGCTGTGTCCTACATTACTGGAGAGCTGTGGGTAAATCATTTCTGACCATCTCACCTTTGAAGGGGACTCTCACCACTCAAATACACCAGCTGAATTAGAACTAGTATTATTGTCCCGTATATAAAAATACACTGAGAAGTGCTTTGTTCACTTGCAAAATGCAAAGTGTTGCCATGTTCTGGTGCCATCTTGAAACATTGAATATAATGCAAGATTTTACTGTAATAGAGTTCATCATTCCCTGTTCTTCTTATTACCCCTACCCCCAATTCCTCCATTCACTGCTTGACATTGGTCAGGGACTCAGCAATGGGCTCCAGTGTCTTGTCAGTGCAGTAGCTAAGACCTGGAGTGTGCAAAGTCTGCCTGCTCACTCTTGACACTTTCACGTCGATGCTTCACTTTGTTTTAAAATCGGCCAGCATTTGATGCCCATCCTTGTTTGCCCTTTAAACTGAGTGGCTTGCTAGGCCAGTTCAGAGAGCAGGAAAGAGTCAGCAGCGTTGCTGTGGGTCTGGTGTCATGTGTAGGCCAGACTGGGCAGGGATGGGAGATCTCCTTCCTTGAAGGAGTTTAGTGAGCAAGATGCATTTATGTGACAATCAATGTTCGAAGCGTATTTGCTATGTTACTGGTCTAGCTATGCACAAACTTGGATTTATAATCCAGAGATGAGTTTAATATCCTGTTGTGGCAATTTGAAAATTTGAATTCAATTTAAAACAAGCATCTAGAAATGAAATATTGATGTCAGTAAAAGTCTCTGTGAGGCTCTTTAGTTGTCGCATGTGATTGGAGTCAGTCATTTATGTGGCAAACTTTTAATTGCCATTGGAAGTGGTATGTGTAGAGGTTCGCTCTGTGGAGATGCCCCCTCACCCAGAGCCATCGATTACAGTGAGGAGCACCATGTCTTGTAGAAGTAGACATCCCTTTACAATGTACTTTATTTAAGTATCTATCAAAGATGCCTTTGGCTTTGTCAAAAGATCACTGATAGGCTTGGAGCTTTTCACGACCTCTCATACGAGACGTCAGACCTGTTTGAAGGGGTCAGGAAATTACAGTCCAATAGGCTAATCTTCTAATCTCACCTTTAGCATCTAGACAGGCTCCCTCAGGCCTTAACTGTTGCTCGGTTGGTAGTGCACCTCCCTCCAAGTTAGATACCTAAGAGGTGACATCCAACCCCTTAGACCAACACATTAAAATATTATTGTGCAAAACTGGAGGGAGCACTGCACCATTGGAAGTACTGTTTATCATACCAGGTGTTGAACCAACAACTGCCTTCTCCAGTGGGTGTTAGAGCTCAGACAGTCCCTTCAGAAGAAGAACAGGGAGATTTTCTCCTTGCTCTCTTGACCAACACTTATCCCTCAACTGACATCTGAAAACACAAATTATCTGGCTATTAACATGTTGTTTGTGGAAGCTTGCTGTGGACAAATTGACTGCCCTCGATTCCTATTCTTCAGAAGGGCTCTGAAATAACTGCACAGAGGCCAGGATCCCATCAACAAGTTACCCTTTTATTTACACCTGCACAGTATGCTGGCTGTGACCAACCAGTCCCTAGGCTGAGGAGCCCTTCTGAGACTCCTGTTTATTTTTTTTCCCAGAACCTTCGACACTCCTTTTTTTATATATATTACTCCCCACACTACTGCCTAACTGCGGTAGTGTTTATTTATTCCCCATCACCCATGTTGTGTGTGTACAGGTGTGAGACACAGTGAGAGACACAAGATGCACAAATCTTTATTCAGTTTCCACCACCAGGAAGATAGGAAACACCCGAGTGGCCAGTGACAAGCAGTGCCCTTCACATCAAAGGGCAATGCTAGGTGAGACTCCTGTTTTTTTTATCTTTAGTGCCCTTCACAAAAGGGCAATGCTGTGTGATCACTCACTCCTGTTTATTTTTTTTTTATTTTCGAAAGGAAAACACCCAAGTGGCCAGTGACAAGCAGTGCCCTTCACATCAAAGGGCAATGCTCACAATCCTATTTTTTTTAATTTTGTTAAAATATAACCCCCACACTACCGCCTAACTGCGGTAGTGCTTATTTTTTTCCCCAGCACCCATGGTGTGTGTGTGCAGGTGAGAGACACAAGGTGTATGAATCTTTATTCAATTTCCACCACCAGGAAGATATGAAAAACACCCAAGTGGCCAGTGACAAGCACCGCCCTTCACATCAAAGGGCAATGCTGTGTGAGACTCCTGTTTTTTTTTTTTGTATATTTTTTAATTTAACCCCCACACTACCACCTAAGTGCAGTAGTGCTTATTTTTATCCCCTGCACCCATGGTGTGTGTGTGCAGGTGTGAGACACAGTGAAAAGACACAAAGTGCACGAATCTTTATTCAATTTCCACCACCAGGAAGATATGAAAAACACCCAAGTGGCCAGTGACAAGCACCGCCCTTCACATCAAAGGGCAATGCTGTGTGAGACTCCTGTTTATATCTGTCAGCCAGGGCTCCCTGATTGGCCCAGGCTAGCAGACCCAATCTAGAATCTCGTGGTTAATGAGATCCACTTGGCCATAGTTCCAATCGCTACATGCTCGATATCCATAAAGTACTTTTAAATGTTCTGAAAATGTGACTGATGCTGTATAAATGCAAGTCCTTCTCATTTTCCCCAGGTTCCAAACACAGTTCCAAGCATTGGCTGGATGGACCACATGGCCTGTTTCAGTGTCAGCTATCCAATATAAAACATTATTTGCCCACCGGCTATGTGTTTAAAAATAAAGAGAGCTTAGCGACTTTCTGCACTGTTGGCCCTCAAACCTTTCTCTCCCCCTGGGTTCAGAACTAATCTCTCATGCAGCAACACTTGCCAACCTTCCATGTTCTTGTGCAGCTTAGAGCTTCTTGGGAGCTCCAAGGCACCAATAGTCACCACCGAGATGTACCCCACCTCTTCCCTTGATTTCATAGATCTGCTTGCTCTTTGCCCACTGCTCTCTTCTACCTCCCCCCTCCCCTGTTTCACATTGAGGGACTGTGACATGAATCAAGCTTCAACACGGGTCCCAATGGCAAAGTATTCAGGAAGCACTGGTGTGGGTGGCTGCACATGTCTAGCTCTCAATTAACATTCTCCGGATTAGAGGACTTCAAAAGGCACTGTTTTGCTATAATATATTGCAGCTTTTAAAGAGTTTCCGTCAAAACTAAATGAAGATAAGATTGTATTGCTACATATTACAGGAAGAGGAAGAGTAACAAGTTAAAAAGAAACACTCGCTTCAATCCACAAGCAGCAGCAATGCCCTTTCACTGCTACACTTGCTGGCTGTGCAACTGTACTCTCAATGACTCCTCATGTCAAGGAACTGTCTGTTCAAACACCTTTAACAAACAAACAAACAACAATTTTGCCAATAAAATTAATTATTTTATACACCGTATTTAACCCATATTATTTTGTCTTCCAACAGTAACTAGCAAAGCACAACACATCATAGCTAACAAGATATCTCTGGGGGAAATTCAATCGTGTGTTTTGCATTTGAGACTGAAATCCAATGGTAGCATTGGGGAGCAGTAGGGAGATGCTGAATCTGTACTCGTGCTAAATGCCTTCTCTCTATATTCCTCAGCCCTTTTGAAAAGAGACAGTGGCTTGTGAGGTCTATTCAATACAAGCCTGGTGCCCACAGAGGAGCCAGTAAAGTACACTACAGCAACTTCCAATTCATATGCAACAAAGTTTAGAGACACAGTGGTTGGTAATGTTATTCTTTCATCTCAAAGACCTATGTTCAACCCATTCCTGGCTATTTATGCAACAGTATCCCTCCCACTGGTACCTGGATTATAATGAGTTGAGTTGTAGACTTAATCTAGTTTCTCATCTGCACAGGTATCATAGAATCCCTACGATGTGGAAGCAGGCAATTTGGCCCATCTAGTCCACAGCAACCCTTTGAAGAACATCCCACTTAGACCCAACCCTCTACCCTATCCTTGTAACCATTTCCCATGGCCAATGTGCACATCTGTGGACAATCCAGCTAATGTGCACACCTTTGGACTGTGGGAGAAAGCCAGAACAAACCCATGCAGATACAGAGAAAACGTACGTACTCCACACAGTCTCCACACACAGAAGTCGAACCTGGGTCCCTGGCGCTGTGAGGTAGCAGTGCTAACCCACTGTACACTGTCTCTAATTTAGCACCAAGATATCAGTCTCTTTTAGAGAATCAGAATTTAGCACCAATTGAGAGATTCTCATTGGGAGAATCTGAAATGGAAAATGGAACGACCACATTCATGAAAAAAAAGCTTCTAACTCGAAAGCAAATATTTGGGAAAAGATGGTGCTTGGAAACTACTGATCATTTGCATTTTCTTCCAGTCTGTTTTTTTTTTATTCATTCACAGGATGGGGACGTCACAGGCCAGGTCAGCAGTTATTGCCCATGTCAGGGACCTGCTAAGAATCGATGACTTTGCTGTTTAATGGGAAATGTTTGTCTATTATTTTTAAACAAGCTGTAAGTGCTTTAGAACTGGTCTCCATCCCATCCAGAGACGTTGAATGCCAAAAACACTCAATTATCTGCCCAAATTCCATTGCATTATTTCGCATAGAATCAGCCACATCGAGGGATCACAAATGTAGTGGAGTGAACAAAAGTCAATAGTCACACAACACCAGGTTATAGTCCAACAGGTTTATTTGAAATCACAAGCTTTCAGAGCACTGCCTCTTCGTCAGCTCCAAAAGTTTGTGATTTTAAATAAACCTATTGGACTATAACCTGGTGCCATCTGACTTTTGATTTTGTCCACCCCAGTCGAACACTGGCACCTCCACACATAGCGGAGCAAAATCATGCTACAGAGGTCAAAATAAACAAGATGGGCTCAAATCCAGGAATGTGACGACCCCAGGATAAGCTCAGGGTAGCGGTAGGTTTTCAGAATGCTCTCTAAATCTTTAAAAGGCATCTCAGCCCACCATTGATTCATCTTGCTGCATAATGGACAATAATGAGATGAGGAACCCTGGGTGCAGGCATGGGCGTGCAGTCAGATGTCAGCAAGACGAGAGTGGGTCTCTTCACTGTGGTACTGTGTGAGGAGATTAGAGAGTAGTTTCCCCTTCCGTGCCACTCTACATCACCTTGCCATTGGTCAGCACTACAGCATCATTCCTAGAAAGAGTCTTGAGACCATGCCTAACAGGACCTGCATGGTGTGACTATCGCCATAGAGTCAACTGTTCAAACAATTAGTGGCTCACCAAAATTCATAATTTTAAATGTTTACTGTAATAAATGGCTCCCAGCTCTGTTGACTAAAAACTATTTTGTTTCTGCATGCAACTTGGACTTTAAACCACAGAGAGGAACATTCCCATTTTGCAGTTACTCTCCATGGAATTACAATCATGTTAGCAGACAGTCCACTGTTTTCCCTGAGTTTTCAATGGTTTTTCATATCCCCATTTTGCTGGATAGTACGTTTGAGTGACTGGCTGCTCTCCTATTTTTCAGGGTTTCTCAATCCAGTGCCAGTAGTACAGGCTGTTCTGATGATTCTTGTTACTTCCAGCCTTACCAGAATAAAGCTCAGAGAATCCTTGGGTAACTGCAGAATGCATTTCTTTGACGAGCAAAGTTTTCCACCCACACTGGAATGTAGTAGCAAGGCCGTGCATCCTGTCCTATCTGCTGGGCCCAGACAACATATGCAATCTGTCATTTTCATTCATATGTAGGGAAGCCCGTAACTTGATGTCAACAATGTCTTCCCCAACATTCTTCCGCATCACAACATTAACCTTGCATCCAGGTAGAATTTCTAATAAGCTATTCTTGATCCCAATTCCCTTCCATGTTAGATGTAAATGAACAGTTTGCAACACAATAAATTTACAATCCAGTATCTTTCGATAAAACAATCTGAGCCATTCATTTGATCTCGACCAATCCAATCACCTGTATTACTGACAACAGATTACATGAACCCTTCGTTTCCCCGGATTTAAGACAACATTCCCAAAATAATAATAATCATATCAGCTTCACAGTTGTAACAATAGCCTCAGAATTATGATGTGTTCTTGTAGCAGTCAGCACAGTTCAATCACAGCTCCCACTGACCCAGACCTGAGAAGACCAATAGACTTATTCTCCATAAGTGTGTCAATGTCAGCAGATATGTTTAGTAGCATTACCAATCTGTCAGTATGAGCCCTTCTTCAGCCTGCATGCCTCCTTTAATGTTGTACTGTGTAAGGCATGTGAATGAGGATCAGCTGGCAAAATGGAATCCCTGAGCCCCCAGAAGGTCTGCCCAACTAATCTATAGGAGTATTTAATCATGAAGACATGACTGTGATAGTTGGGTCATGTGTGGGATGGATGAGTATCGAGAAAAATCTTTGTAAATGCAGGCAAGTGATTTAGTAGTGGGCAGTAAAAGTAGTGGGCCTCAGTGACTCTGAGGCAGTGCCACAGAGACATCCGTAAGTGGGAATGACTTCCTTAAGATGAAAAACATGCTGAGAAACCAGCGTTTATGAAACACCTCCTTTATGGAGTCCGTTGCATTGTTGATGCTGAATGCAAATACAGACTGAAAACCTGGAAACAAAAGATGGCCAAGCTGGTGGATCTAGGATCCAATGTGTAATGTGTATAAATCTCCTTGCAAAAAAGGAGTCAAAAAGAACTCCCTGCAAAGAAACAAGATGAGGTGTGAATTGCTGTCGTGGAGTCATACAGCATGGAAACCAGCCACGCCAACTAAAATCTCAAACTAAACTAATTCCACCAGCGTGTGCTTGTCCTATATCCCTCCAAACCTTTCTTCTTCACATACTTAACCGAATGTCTTTTAAATCTTGTAACAGTGCCTGCATCCATCACTTTCTCAAGCAATTCATTCCACACATGAACCACGCTCTGTGTGAAAAAGTTGCCTGCCCTTTTTAAGTCTTTATCCTCTGACCTTAAAAATATGCCCCCTAGTTTTGAACTCCCTTCACCCTAGGGAAAAGACCCTTGCCATTCACCTTAACTATACCCCACATGATTTTATAAACCTTAATAAGGTCACCCCTCAAACTCCTATGCTCCAGTGAAAAACGTCCCAGCCCATCCAGTCGTTTTTTTTATCTCAAGACCTCCATTCCCAGCAACAGCCTGGTAAACCTTTTCTAAACTCTCTCCAATTAAATAATATCCTTCCTATAGCACGGTGACCAGAACTGCACACAACGTCCTGTATAACCTCAAGATAATATCCCAACTCAAGGTTCTGAGCAATGAGGGCAGGTGTGCTAAATGCCTTACACTGGGATTGAAATGTTTCTGAAGAGCCTTCCTTCTGTTTTGTGGATTATCGTGTCACAAGAGCACCGTGATCTTGCTGGATTGTGACCCCCCCCATCTCACGATATGAAATGATACTAGGGTTCTCTGAAGTGTCTCTGTCCTGTGATAAGTGCTCAGTGTTCCCAATAATTACAGTTTCACTGAGTGCTTGTGATTCCTTGTGCTCGGTTTGCACATGTGCGCAGCCACTTTCAAAGAGATCCTGGAATGCAAGGCATTCGTTTGAGTCATGGGCACACCCTGACCACTGCTGCTGCAGCTCCTGCAGTAAAACGGTACGATCAAGGGCGGACCCCCTGTATTGTTGCAAAGGGTCTGGAGCACAGCTGGAGTCCAGAATCTTATAGGGGCCTGAACAATGTGGGCTATGGTCAGATTTGTGGCAGAATCGCATGGAACATTTGGCAAGGTCTATCCTGATGGTGGGAGCAATTTCCTGCATCTTTTATGCATTTGCCATTAGTAAGACGCGTTTCTTTTGCCAGACACCAGGGAATTGCCAGTTAAGAGGGATGACAGGAATCCCCGACTATCTGAAAGTAGTACGTTCCTCTGAAACCTTCCTTCAGCCGAAATGGCGGAAAGTGAAGAAGCATTAACTTATATTGGAAAAATTTTGCCTTTTTTAGTAAAAGCAAAAATCCTCTTTGGATTTCATTCAATTGGTGAAAACAGATACGAATGTAGGTCTTCCGTAAAAGCGAAGTGGTGTAAAGCGAACTTTCGAAAAGCAGGAGGATAGCGATATTACTTGTTAGGCACCTTATTAATGCTGCAACTTGTCCAATTAATATTCAACTTCCTGTCTTACTAAACACCCCGAACAAGCTAGATGGTGAGCATTGAGGGCATGGAACTCACAACAGGCATCAGCTTGCTTCATGTTTCAAAGGATGTCCATGTTGGACCCTGGGCACCAATATCTCAGGACATGCTCTCTAGGCATGAGCCACGTGCACCAATATCCATGAACATTGGCATGCAATATGTACCAGCCTCTAGTAATCTTCAGAGCTCATCTACGATTCAGCTTTGCACTCCAGTGCTGCACTACCTGCGGAACTGGCGCCTCCCATTGTAAAGCTGCGGCAAGGACACTGTGCATTCAGGGACACACACCCAGCTCATGGACTGGACCAACCCAAGAGGGGTCTCCTGCCTGGGCTCTTGTTGTCACAGTGCTCACTCATTCTGAACCTAATTGGATGTTCACACATCCCTGCTTTGCACTGTCTTTTCTGTCTTTACCCCCCTCAGCCAGAGATGTCAGGCGCACAGTATTGTT
Organism: Chiloscyllium punctatum; assembly: GCF_047496795.1. Taxonomy (NCBI): domain Eukaryota; kingdom Metazoa; phylum Chordata; class Chondrichthyes; order Orectolobiformes; family Hemiscylliidae; genus Chiloscyllium; species Chiloscyllium punctatum. The sequence continues at coordinate 79,561,701 of NC_092744.1, forward strand.
GCCTTGCCTTGCCATTTAGCCCACACACAAAGCCAGGAAGACTGTCATGGTTGTCAGCAGCGATCGATTATGTCAAAGAGGATAGCCTCAGGGTTTCCAGGCAGAGTGAGTCAATGGCAGCCTCTGATAGAGGTCCAAGGTTTGGACATAGTCAATGAGCCACTTGCAGCCAGTCAGAGTCAGGATCCTGTCTACATAAGAGGCAGCATACTAATGTTCTGAGTTTACTTGTGCTGTTGTGGCCTACTTTCCTCCTGGAATGAGATAAAACCAAGGATTAAGGGAGATGGAATTGGGTGGCACGGCTGTTACTGTCGGTACAGGTCGGTGCCTCAAGAGAGACAGAGTGAAAAGGCAGAAAGCACGCAAGGTTAGTGGTGTTTAGGACTAGGGTGCGTAAGTGTAAATGGGAAAGATGTTGCAGAAATTAATGAAAGTGATAGAGTGTGAGCCATGGTGAGAGGTGGAGAGTTAAAGTGAGTGCGAGATATCAGAGAGAAGATGGTGACACTAATGCTGTGGAGTTGAGAAGGATCTTGACCTCCTTCCGACAGTGGTGTGCATACTTCTAGATGGTTAAGACTCCACTGACCCGGGTCAGACCAGGCTGGCATGGTTTGGTGTTGTCACCTCTTCTGTAAGAGGACATCTTGCTCCTGCACCACACTGTGCAGCCGGTCCTCCAGGTCCATGCCCCTAAATTTTCCCTGGCCTCCCACAACAGGGGAAAATGTCAGAAAGTATGCAGCGCAGCTCCAGTTAATAGTGTTGGCCCAGGTACACAATGGTCTTTAATATATGGTGGTGGCTCCAGGGTTGCCAGTCAATTCCTGGATCTCCAGTGAGTGGTGAGTTTGTTCCGGGTACAGTGTGCCAGGATAGAGCTAGAATTCGATGGGAGAAATACCATAAGGCCAAAATAGGCTATCGATGAGGAGAAAACTGTCTAGGCCTCAGGACAGAAAAACCCTTTGGAAAAGTTGACGCACTTAAGATTCGACCTGTAAAGTTTAGCTTCCTTCCTGACCTGGCCTTTTAAAGGCCTCTGCTCAGTTTTACAAGGATGGATGATTTTATGTTTAGCATGTCTTCCCTAACTCTGGTGCAGATATGTCTATAAATGAGACCTGGTGCGATGCAGCACATGATCATGGGGGCTCCATTTGTCAACTGACTCAAACTGTTCATTAGAAGTTGGCAGTAAGCCCAACAGACTTAGCCTTTGAACAATCTCAGCCTCTCCTATGCAACTGTTCATCCTATCTTCACCTTCTCTTCGGTCGGTCCACTGTTATTTCTTTTATGGGATGCGGGTGTTGCTGACAAGGCCAGAATATAGCAGATTTTAAAGAAAGCGAATGTTGGCTTTTATAGCTAAAGGAGTAGAATATAAAGGTAAAGGAGTATTGTTGCCATTGAACAACAGTATTGTGCACAGTTTTGATCTCCTTATTTGAGGAAAGATGTAGTGACATTGGGGGCAGGTCAGAGGAGGTTCACTAGATTGATCCCAGAGATGATGGGTTTATCATATGAAGAGAGATTGAACAGATTAGGCCTATACTCACTGGAATTTAGAAGAATGAGGGGAAATCAAATTGAGGTATTCAAGATGATAAACAGTATGGATAAAATAGATGTGGAGTGGATGCTTCCTCTTGTGGGGCATTCTAGGATGAGAGGTCAAAATCTTAGGATAAGAGATAGAAAATTGAAAACAGCGTTGAGGAGTAACTACTTCTCCCTCAGGGCTGTGAATCTGTGAAATTCCCTACCCCAAAGTGTGGTGGATGCTGGGACAGTGAGTAAATTTAAGGAGGAGCTGGACAGATTTGTAATTGGGAATGGGTTGAAGGGTTATGGGGAGAAGGCAGGAAAATGTTGGGAGGAGCATATCAGGCATGATCAAATGGCAGAGCAGACTCAATGAGCCAAATGGCCTAATTCTGCTCCTGTATCTTATGAACTTATGAAATTATGAATATGTTGTCTGTCTCTAATTGCCCTTGAACTGAATTTAGTGCTTACCATTTTTGATAGCAATTAATAGTCAACTACATTGCTAAAGGTCTGGAGTCACTTGTAGGCAATATCAGGCAATTGTGAACCAGTTTTCTTTTACAAGAAACGATGATAGTCGCAAGGGCGTGACTATTATTTGCTTAATATTCCAGATTTAATTCATTGAATTTAAATTCCACCACATGAAGTAATGTTCCCAGAGCGTTAGCCTGGGCCTCTAGATTATTCATCCAGGAACATTACCACTATGCCCCTTGATCTGCAATGAGAAAATTCTGGTCTCCAGCGTACAAGTACAAACATCAAACTTTAAAGCTACAAACTTGAATCACAAGTGCAATGCAATCCTTCAAAGATTGGAGCCAGGCCTCTCCACAAATTTGTTTTTCACAGAGAAAACCTTGAACACATTTGCCTAAACACTACAGATGCCAGATCAATCAAAACTTTCAGCGCTAAGATTGCCATGTTTTCATTGGATGCCGATATCAAAAAATGAGATCAAAAGCTATGATAGGGAGGTCTGAAGCAGCCATTTTCTAATCCAGCGAGGGGAAGAAGGTTAGAAGGCTGAATGGCCTCTGCCTGTTCCTGGAGAAATAAACAAATCAACAAATGTGTAATGTAACATAATATGGACCTGTCATAAGGAATTTTTGTTTTTTTATAAAGAACCGACCTCCATGAGCTATTGATATTCTGTCAGAATTACAATTTGTGGATTTGTTTGGCACGGGGCCCATACGGTTGTTAAAAAGAAAAGGTGTATGTAATTAACTAAACAATGACAAAAGCACATTGAGTTGGTACTTGTATGACCCAGCTGTGCATAAAATAACAATGGAAAGTGTGGGACTGAGATAATGTGCTGCCAGGTAATTTTGAACAGAGGATATGTGTTTCTGTTGCTCATCTATCTCCTAGAAATGAACTTCTTAGACTTCTTAGCAAAAGATTACAATACTCAGTCCTCCAAGTCAGCAGACAAAGAACCTGGGATAGTATGTGCGTGCTGCCTGAAGATAGGTCCTTGGCTCATTGTCTACTGATGCTCCCCCCTTGAGCTGTTTTACTTATTACAGATACTTTGCCCCTGCCTTCCATTCTCAGGGCAGGGGGAGAAGGCAGCTTATCCGTCCACCCCAGCTGGAAGCACAGTCAAACTCATCTAACTGAGATCAAAATTTCCTGCTCGCTGTCGGGCAGTGGTTGAATGACAGCACGTGATGCTATGCAGACAGGATTTCCTGAGACTGGTCCTCATTAAATACGCAGTCCACATTGTACAAGGCTATGAAAAGAAATGGGTGGCTGGCAAATTGAGTGTAACAGTCAATGGAAAGGATGAGGCTGTAATATGGAAATTTGCTCTTTGCTTTTCATGTGTGGCCAGGTCAAGTGTATTCAAAATATCTGTGTGAGGAAATGAACAAGCAGTCAGCCTCAAACCCCCTCTGCTAATTAAAACCCGGAAAAGCACACGTCACCTCGTAATCTGTTCAAGTCTGAGTGAGCGAAAGAAAACCCCTGATTTCCATCGTCTGACAAATAAAATTTATTTTCCAAACTCTAACAGTGAACACTGAACAAGACCTATTAACAAATCTGATCCCCCTTTTGCTTAACTGATTACTATCTGACCCCAACTCTATAACATTGCTGCGCCAATAACGCAATTGACAAACGTAACATTAACTTAATCCCAAATCCACACAGTTTCTTATGCTGTCTTCCTTCCGGTATTCCGAAACTGTTACTTCCTTCTTTCCTTCCGATTCTGCTGTTTTCTCCCTGGATCGTCTTCTTATTTTTTACTGCTTTTACTGGACAAGGTATCTTTTGATAGACAGTGCCTTCTTAGATTTATTTGAGAGCAAGATATTTATTTCTTTGGATGGCAGCTGCTCTCCAGTTTGATGGGCAATTGCTCTGACCAATTTTCAAAGTTTCCTCATATTTTATGCCCCCCAAAATCGTACCCTCTCATTGATACCATGTTGTCAATACAACAAAGTTCAATTGGGTTTTGGTGTTCTGGACAGAATTTAAATGAATCGCTTAAATTTGAATTGTTGTTAAAACAGCAACCAACATTCAGGTATCCATTTAACAGCCAATTATCACATTTTGGAACAGCCTTTCTCTTACCTCTTTTGTTCTGGCAGCTGTGGCTGTATTTCAAATTCAGAAAACACTTTCTAACTTAAAGATGTTCTTTCGACTTCGCAACAGGCTGTAAAATGAAAATTTGCTCTTTGCTTTCGTGTGTGGCAAGGTCAAGCAAAGGGAAAATATCTGTGTCAGGAAATGAACAGGCAGTCAAACTCCATAAATAGCTGATCCCTCCTTATCCCCTCACATCCATTTCAAAGTCAGAGAAGCTGGGGTGCTGAAGCATCAGATGAACATTGGAAGAGCTGTTGAAGACCGCACTCCGAAGAGGACCCTGAACCCCATGATGGATGTCGGAGGCTGATCAAGGGCAACAGCGTGCTTGAAACATCATTCCAAATGCCCATTCATGCCACACACATAATCCTGATTTAGGCAACCATCACCATCCCTTCATTATCACTGGCTCCATGTCCTGGAACACCATTCCTAACAGCACTGTGGGTGTAACGATTCCACACGGATTGCAGCAGTCCAAGAAGTGACTCCCAACCACCTTCCTAATAAATGCCACCCAGAAAAACTCAAATTCTGTTTCTAGATGTTCTACCATAGTGCAGTTAGCTGGGGAATTCCAGGATTTTGACCTAGTGATATTGATTGATGTATTTTTGTTTCTCAGAGTCAATGTGGAACATGATGACGTGATGATATATCTGTAAAATTCACAGCTTGTGTATGCCTAAATAGAATCTACTGTTTAACAGGTCAATCTTCTCCTGGAATTCTCTTTGGAAAAATATGTAAAGAGTTAGTTTAAGTCTATCAAAACGTCCCTAATTTTTCACATTAATTTGTAATGCTTAGAAATTTAAACTTTTTAGTGGATTCTTCTGGTCATGTTAGTGGACGAAGTAGTGGCAGGAAGTATAATATTTTTGTAATCCAGTTTGAAGCATGTCACTCTAACTAACCAGGTTAGGCATCATCGATAGCTCAGATTAATGTTCCCTAGGCTGTGAACTGACAATGCAACCCAACCTCACAAACACAACCCAAACACTTCAGAGCATCCTTCAGTGGATCTGTTTGTGGATATGATCTCCCAAAGCAGTACAGGCCCTTCAGCCCTCAATGTTGCGCCGACCTGTGAAGCCAATCTGAAGCCCATCTTACCTACACTATTCCATTCTCGCCCATATGCCTATCCAATGACCACTTAAGTGCCATTACAGTTGGCAAGTCCACCACTGTTGCAGGCAGTGCATTCCACGCTCGTACTACTCTCTGAGTAAGGAAACTACCTCTGAAATCTGTCACCTGTATCTATCACCCTTCAATTTAAAGCTATTTCCCCTCATGCTAGCCATTGCCATCTGAGGAAAAAGGCTCTCCCTATCTCCCCTATCTAGCCCTTCAATTATGCGTCTCAATTAAGTCACCTCTCAACCTTCTTCTTTCTAACCAAAATAGCCTCAAGTCCCTCAGCCTTTCCTCGTAAGACCGTTCCTCCATACCAGGCATCACCCTGGTAAAACTCCTCTGAACCTTTTCCAAAACCTCCACTTCCTTCCTATTTTGCAGTGACCAGAACTGCACGCGATACTCCAAGTGCTGCCACACCAGAGTTTTGTGCAGCTGCAGCATGACCTCATGGTTCCCAAACTCAATCCCTCTAGCATTAAATGATAACACACCGTATGCCTTCTTAACAACCCAATCAACCTGAGTGGCAACTCTCAAGGATCTATGTACCTGGACACTGAGATCTCTCGACTCATCCACACTACCAAAAATCATATCATTCGCCCAGTACTCTGCATTCCTGTTTCTCCTTCCAAAGTGAATCACCTCACACTTTTCCGCATTAAACTCCCTTTGCTACCTCTGCATACTTATCTATGTCTCTCTGTAAACTACAACATCCTTCATCCAATGATTAACATTGATTTAATGAAGGCCTTTGACATATTAAACAGACTCAATAGAGTAGAAGGAGGGAAGTTACTTTTTTTGACTGGAGAATCCAGAACAAGGAAACAAAGGCAAAACATTAGAGTTAGGCTGAATATTAGAACAATACATCGTGTCAGGGGAAGGGGATAGGATGAATAGTAGGCTGCTTCGGAAGGAGACAGGATGGGTATAAGGCTGTCCAGCATCAGATGAGGAAGGGTAGTAAGCTGATTCCCTTTCTTCCTTCATTATCAGGATGCTCATGAGAACATGTGGATTTCAATTATTCTGCAGACTTGCAAGAATTTATCCTGATTATTCTGCACATTATCTAAAGCTGTTTAATTTAGTTGCTATGCATTGGTAACGAAGTAAGAACAGTAATGATCCAAACTAATGTCTCAATTATTCACTGTAAGAACTCAACTTGTTTCATTGGCAGCAAGAAGTTATGTTTCTCTTTCAGTTTACAATCATTGTGGGTTTGTCACATGTTTTCTCATAAACATGGGAACGAATTGCTTCTCATGAAATACAATTTCCTATGGATGGCACAGCCGGAGATCCTCATATTAGATTTGCTGCTGTGTGTAGAGCCATTGATCCCCATTGATTAGTACAAAGGTTACATCTTGTCTGATTTTTTTCAAGTCCTTTTCAGTTTGCTTTTGGTATTTGTCCAGCCTCATGGTTTTCGACTGACTTGATGAATGACTGTATCGTAATTGGCATTGCCAGACCACCGAGGAGTATTCAGTCTGTGTTGGACTCTCTGAAAGCTGAAAACTCTTCTGCAGGCAAGAGAAAGGTCTCTCAACCTCCACAGTGGCCTGTGAGACATTGTCCGAGACACAATTATCCACTGACAGGACTTCTCCTCAGAAAACAATTCTTCTTGGGTCAAAGTCACCTCCTTTCACTTCTACAAATGCATGAAGTCCTTTTCCTACTCGAAGATTATGTGGCAAGTTACCTCATGCTGGTCCATTTGTCATGTAGACAGCATATTGATTTCAAGGCTGTGAGGCAACATTTTGCTTCAAATTTATTTGTGCTGTTGCTGTCTGATTTTTTGTTGGAACAGAAAATCTTTAGAGCATTATCTCTGTTGGGTCCACCTCCATTTTTATTCTCTCTACTATAGGAACGATGTTGTGAAATTTGAAACGGTTCAGAAAATATTTACAAGGATGTTGCCAAAGTTGGAGGGTTTGAGCTACAGGGAGGTGCTGAATAAGTTGGGGCTGTTTTCCCTGGAGTGTCAGAGGCTGAGGGTGATCTTAAAGAAGTTGATAAAATTATGAGGGGCATGGATGAGGTGAATAGCCGAGGTCTTTTCCACAGGGTAGGGGAGTCCAAAGCTAGAGGGCAGAGGTTTAGATGTGAGGGGAAATATTTAAAAGGGACCTAAGGGACAACCTTTTCATGTAGAGGATGGTGCATGTGCAAAATGAACTGACAGAAGAAATCATGGAGGCTGGTACAATTACAACATTCAAAAGGCATCTGGATGGGGGCATGAATAGGAAGGGTTTAGAAGGATATGGGCCAAATGCTGGCAAATGGGACTAGATTAATTTAGAATATCTGTACATCTCTGTGACTCTAAGACTATAACAGTAAAGATTATAACCTGTTCAGGTTGAGAAACTAAGAATTGCATTTTGTTGTTGAGCAGAACAGTGGACCATGTTGTGCCTTAGTTGCATTTGTCAGAATGTCACCACAGCAAGGAGTTTAATTTTAGCACGAGTTTTAAAGGAATTCATGTACAATGACTTATCTATCAAAGGATAATTGTATTTTGGATGTTTCTAAATTAATATTTATCCAAAACTCCACACTTGGCACTACCTGTTCATGGTTCCACTCTCCTTACCTACACAACATAGTAAGCCCATTCCGTTTAATATATTGTCACACTAAAATCTCAGGTTATTAAAAAAAGTGGGTCAGCATTACTAGCTATGGACTGGGTTCTATAATGAGTGGCCCGTCATCTTAGGGGTTTTCAGGCCAGCAAACATATCTCAAGATGGAAGATATACTTACAGGTATATTGGCAGAAACAACTTGTCTAATATCTGCACATATAATCGAAATTCAAGAACTCTATTGTTACCTATTTGTGGAATGCTAAGTAATCAAATTCAAGATGACAACCTTTGCACAATTGCTTGAGAATAGTTGTTATGGAAATCAATTTTGGATTACATTAAAGCAATGAGCACTATATCATAGGTTATATGCTAATTAAACATAGTAAATTTACATCTACACAAAGTGACTAATCCAATTATAATAAATATTCAATACTCTATCCACTTCCCAAAGAATATGTCAAGACCACATTGAGGAAGCGTGCTGGAAATCAACCCACACTATTTTTGGAGTTAAAGTTAAAGATTTTAAAATAAGTCAACGAAATGTCCCAATTTACCTTATCTTCAGAGGCAGGTTGATAGAAATCATGGACAGGGTATCTGTACTCAACAAAAATCACTATTTATTACAAGTAATTAGACTCTGGCTACAGATAAATGGTTACAAACCATCAGCATTTGACACAACTAATTAAAGCTCTAATCCCCTTGTAAATTCTGACATACTCAGATAGATAGCAAAATGTCATGGATCAAGGGAAATCTGAGAAAGTAGTCTTCATTCACATGCTCCTCACAGTTTCCTTCTGGGCTTTACTGTACTGAATGCTTCCACTGATTTGCAAGAGGCTCAGGGTAGCTGGGTCACTTACAATAGATGTCTGACTTTTTATTTTTCACTCTTACAGCAATTGCTAAATGAAAGATAATTTGGGTTTTTTTCATGTTCAAGTGGATTCTAACTGTAATGAACAGAGAATCAGCTCCTGAGCTACTCGAGACCTGATCACTTCTCACTGTAACTTGTTCCTAACTCCAAGCTATTCAGTTACACAGAGAGCTAGTCACACAGTTGTTGGCAGGAAAAAAGGCATTTGCCCATTGATAACTGAACACTAGTCCATAGACCAGTCAGGTTTTTGTAACCATCTGAGCAAAGAAGCCCTCAACACCAGCTCATCTACAACCAAATCTTCAATAATTCTTGTTCAAGCAGTTGTATAAATGACCCTTAGTGTCACAATATAAACATGGAGCAATCCATATAAAACATTATATTTTAAATAGTTCCTTCCCATTTCACTTCACAATTCTTAAAAGCAAAAAAAAAGATAGTCTTTACAAGTGTTGATTCTGGCATGGCAAGCCTACTTTAAATTTAAACACAATTTTCAAATTCCCTTTAAAAAGCAAAACTTGGATATCCAAAATAAATATTTGAATAATATTATGCACCCTGTCTAATGTAATGTCTTAATTTCTTTAAAAGAGGATGCTTTTTGCAGACTTCAGCTCTGTGTGTCATCACTGAAAATGCCTGTGTTGGTTTGCCTGTAATAACCCTTGAAGTTTTAAAAGCTTTTTCTTTAACCATTGACCATCATTCTAGAAAGGATCTGCTATTATTATTGTTAAGTCTGATAAAAGGTAGAATTCTTGATGGATCATAATAATCCCTTTTCAGAAAGTCGAGTCCACAGAAAATGTTTAACAGGTGCAAGGCTGTTCACACCACCTTAACTTTCTGCAATACTATCAAAGAGCTTGCTCCTGGCAAAAGTTCAGATCTACAATTTTCTGTTAAATTTAACCTTTTAATTTGAAGAATAATTTGTTGATTTTCTTTACAGCAAAACTATTTTCCAATAAAAGGGGCTGAGAGTCTGGAATTTCCTAACAAAGAAGTTATGGGTCAATGGGAATTTTCAAGGGTAAGGTTGACAGGTTTTAATTAGGGGAACACATTGAAGGATATGGACCGTGGTGTGGCTGAGGCAGTGCTGAGCCACTAATAACCCAGACAAGGGTCATGGAACCATCCTGTCTGTGCCAGTCAGCAAAGAGCTCTGATGAAGAATCATCGAGAACTCGAAATATTAGCTGGCTCTCTCTTCATCGATGCTGCCTGACCAGTTGTGATTTCCAACATTTTTTTTTGTTTTCAGTACAGATTCCAGCATCTGCAGTAATTTTCTCAAACAAAGGACTCTGTTCCACCTTCCTACGTTAAATCCATAGTCTTGCGGGTCACAGCTCTCCAAGGATATATCTAAGTATTTATTGAGTGTGGTGAGAGTTTCTACTTCTCCCAGTAGAAGTATTGAATGGAGGTTTTACTCTTGGTATCTGCAAGTAGTGCATTCGCTTTCTCAATGTAGTCTGTTTGACTTAAGATGACTGTCAAGCGTCTTTTGTCTACAGGTAGGAGAAGTATTGAATCCTTGCAATGTGAAAGCAAGTCAATTGGCCCATTGAGTCTGCACCGACCCTCTGAAGAGCATTCTACCCTGACCCACCCTATCCCTGTCACCCTGCATTTCCCATTGCAAATTCACCCAGCCTGTACATCCTGGAGACTAAAGGCAGTTTAGCATGGTCAACCCACCCAACCTGCACATCTTGGACTTTGGGAGGAAAGCAGAGCACCCAGAGGAAACCCACGCAGACACAGGGAGAGAATGTGCAAACTCCACATAGACAGTTGCCAGGGGGTGGAATCGAATTGGAGGGAGGCAGCAGTGCTAACCACTGAGCCAATGTGCTGCCAACATTTTGGGACTTTTCATCCCCTTATCTAAGGAGGTAGTCCAGAGAAGGTTAAACCAGATCTGCAGGTCTTTGTTTTGATGAGAAACAGGGGCGAAGTTACATGAAAGCTGTGATCACAACATGAGACTGCAAGCAGTCTGTGGCATGACTCACGGTGTGTGCGGACAAAAGCTAGCCATTGTCATAAGGCAGGAATTGCATGGAAAGTGAGGCAGTAAGAACCCAGTAGATCCAAACAAGTACCTAAAAAGTTAAAGAAAAACAGGTTTGAATGTCGTGCTGCAAGCGAAACCGCAAAATTCACATAATGCTTGGTTTGGAAAACTTCACCAGGCATTTGGCCACAAAGCCAGCTGCACAGTGAGATTCCAGGAAACTCATCACAGGTTCCTCAACTGCTACAAGCCACAGCAAAACAGCACAAGTAACTGAAAGGCCTTTCAGAAATGTGCATCACAGGGGGAATTGACTTATGCCATGGTCGTGCATCCTACCCTTTCACCTCTGACCCTTGGTGCTTCATCGAACAAAGTAAAGAATGTCTCTACTGTCTGCAAGGATGTGAATGCAATATACAATTTCAACCCATGTCTCTCATTGACCCCATAAGCCAATCAGGAAAATGCTCATTGTTCAGTCAGAGAGGGCCAAAGGAGTGATTAGTGCAGGAAGTGGAAAAGCCATATCAATGCCCTCGTGAAATTAGCCCCATCACACAAAGCAGCTTTGACCATACCTGATGGAGCTGATGCTAATACAGGACAGAAAAGGATACAAGTACTCTACAGTGCAGTGCCAGAGCAGAAAAACCCTTGAATGATAACAAAAAAAAATCACCTTGAGCTGAACAATGCCAAGTAATGATGCTACTAAAAAATATAATGTGAAATGCTGAACAAAGGGAGTTATAGGGTGTATTTTGATTATTTCTCTGTTCAGATGCAGGTTGAATATTTAGTGTTTTCTGTTTTTATTACAACATGATTGTACCCATTTACGACTCAAAATAATACCTGGTTGGGCAGTGCAACTGAATATTGAGCGTGGTTTTAAAATGGTTAGACCTTTTTCCTAGGCTTCCTACATCAATGCTTTTCAGACCTGTCCTGCACTACTAAATCCATGAAAACTAATGGCAGTTCATGGTTATACTTCAGCCCAGAGCAGCATTTCCAGAGTCTGAGCTTCCAATCACCAAATATCATTGAAGGGCCCATTCAAAAGAAGGGCTTCAAGCTTCCAAAGTGTCACTTTTTATTGTGCAGTCATGAACATCGACACCTTTCTCCCAGCTCCAGCAAACAACCCACAGTCAATTCACCACCTGCCAGTTGGAGGGACAGTCAATGGTCACTGTGTGGGATCTTGCCGCTCCTTGTAAAGTGGAAGATGGGACTGTTTAGGGAGCAGTGTGTTCAGCAATACTCCTTCTCATTGGCTGGGCCATTCATTGACTGGTGCCAATTGGCAAAGTACTTCCTAGTTCATATGCCGCCTGCCTGGTATCTCAGAAATTGCGATCAGCAGACCCACTTTTCTTAAACTTTTTTAATGCATCCTATTGTCTCTACAGGGTTCATTAGCTCTAAGCAGCAAGTGAATGGGTATGAGGTGCTGTAGGAGGGTACAAAGGGCTCAACAGAGTGGTTGGAGGAGCATCGTTTAGCATAGAAGGTATGACGGTGGCTGGAAGGATTTGGTGGTGTGGATAAGGCATGGAGAGTGTTTGCAGGTCAGAGTGTGTGAGGGGTGAGGGCTGGAAGGCCCGACTCCCTTCCTGAAAAGACAGTGGAAGCAGAATTATTATACATTTTTAAGGCAGAGGTCAATTGATTACCGAGGGGGATGAAAGGTTATTGGGGATAAGCAGGAATGCAGAATTGATGCGAAAATCTGATCAGATGTCTGGGAAATTCAATTGGCAAAGGCCTTCCTGTGCCACCCACCTGGATCTCAAAAATTGCCATCAAGAGGCCCACTGAACAACATACCTCCTTCCTGACAGAGGCAAGCATGCCAGGTACCCACCTCAGCACCCCATCTGTGAGATGGCAAAAGCATCAATGGAGCTGAGTGATTCAGTACCAATTTTGAGTTTGCACTTGCCTGTGGCTACCAACCAGAGAGAGTTTGAATTGGCCTATCGTCAATTTGAGCTGGGAGTGTGGTGACTGGATTTGGCAGAGTGAATAATCTTTTCTTCAAACTCAAATGTTTCTTGGATTGAAAACTGTCAAGTTAGAAACATTTTTAAAAAAAACACAGAGAACTCTGGATGTTGGACGTCAGAAGCAAAGGCAGAAATTGCTGGAGAAATCCAGCAGGTCTGGCAGCATTTGTGGAGAGACAGTAGAGTCAATGTTTCAGGTCCAGTGACCCTTCCTCAGAAGTGAGTTTTTTCTGTCTTTGTTACTGAAAAGGTTTCAACATTATTTTTGGTGCTCTCTGAAGCTGCACTAATTTTCTCAATGAATGAAAATGGAAAATAATTAAGCATATTGAAGATTTCAGCAGAGCAAAGGGTAATAAGCATCTTCAACTGTATGTTCAACTACAAATTAGTGTCAGTGCACAAACACTGAACGGAAAGTGTGAATGTAAGTCAGTACGAAGTGTTCAGACTTGTTTTAATTTTGATTTAAATAGGCACTGTTTAACACCTGCTTCCTTCAGCTGAGAGGTACCGCACCTTTAATTGGCTTTAATTGGTGAGTTTGTCACCTTGACTTATTCTATTAAATTGATGTTTCACCTAAATAAGAGGAGGCTGTGGTAACTACCAGTGATGTTACTGTCACTATTATCATATCACACAATGTGATCAGAACCCACCACTATATGCTGTGCTCTGGGTTGGTTATCCGTACTTTTGTGCTACCTGGCAGAGGGTTATGGTGAATCTAATTGAAGGGCTTGTTTTATCTATAGGTAGAGGTTTGTAATTACGCATCCATTCGTCAAATTTTATTGCAAAGTATTGAGGAAATTCTGAGGTGAAGAGGTTACGCCCAATCAACAGGCCATTTTGAACCTTCTTACCTTTAACCTGAATAAGAAGGCATATGGGGAAACATGGCATAGAGTATAAGAGCAAGAAGGTAATGTTGACGTTTTACAGAACATTGGTCAGGCCACAACTGAAGTCCTGTGTGCAGTTCTGGTCACATCACAATATTGATCGCACTGGAGGAGTTACAGAGAAGGTTCACCAGGACATTGGCTGGGAGGGAGAAATTGAACTATAAAGAGGGACTAAGCAGGTTTGAATTGTTTTCTTTTAAAAAGAAAAGACTGAGGGGGACATGACTGGGGTGACTAAGATTGCGAGTGGTATGGATACGCGTGACGACAGAGCAGCTTTTCCCTTTGGTTGAGGGGTCAATTATGACAGGGTATAGTTTTAGGGTAAGGGGCAGGAGATTCAGAGGGGATTTGGGGAAAAAAAAAGTTTTCACTCAGCAGGTGGTAGGAATCTGGAATGCACTGCCTGGGAAGGTAGGGGAGGCTGGAAACCGAACAACATTTAAAAAATATTCAAAAGAATACTCCAAATGTCATAACATTCAAGGATATGGGACAAGTGCAAGGCATTGGGATTAATGCACTTTTAGTGGCAAATATGTCAGTGCAGTCTCGATGGGCCAAATGGCCTTTTCTGCCTGACAAGAATCTATGAATTGCCTCCAGATATGTCTTAGTTCTTTTAAAAACTTGGCCAAAACTTTCATTAACATTGCCGCATTGCCTCAATTGAAGGAGTGAACCAGGCCGGTTGGTCAAAATATGTATCAATTTGCATCCCTATATATCAGACCTTTTGATTTTCACTCTTCAGAGAGTTTAACAGAATACAATCTCAGTGCTGGATTTTCAAAGCAAAGGCAAAGTTGATAAAAAAACACATTAAACCTCCTTTATTCTTCATTCGACTTGGCAAACCCAAACACCTCATGGCTCTATCAATAAATCACAATGAGCGGCCAGAAGCCAACTTGTGTTGGCAAGAGTGCAATAATTCCATGTATAACAGATGGACAAAGATACCTCCTCATTGATTCATATTAATTGGACACAAGAGCAGAAATTATTGCCCACAATCACATCAGAATCCCTACAGTGTGGAAGCAGGTCATTGAGTCCACACTGACCCTCTGAAGAGCCTCCTACCCCAACCCATCCATCCCTGCAACCCTGTATTTCTCATTGCTATCCCACCTAACCTGCATATTATGGACAATTTAGCATGGTCAATCCACCTAACCTGCACATCTTTGGACAGTGGAAGGAAACCAGAGCACCCAGAGGAAACCCACACTGACAAAGAGAGAACGTGCAAATTCTATACAGGCAGTCATCCGAGGATGGAATTGTACCCGGGTCCCTGCTGCTGGGAGGCAGCAGCGGTGACTACTGAGCTACCATACCACCTGACAGAAATGGTTTCATATTGAACCTGCTATCCATTTTGTATCACTTCTATTGGAATTCCCTGCAAGAATTGGACAGGATGCAGCCAACCCATTCCTCACGGTTGGCAAAGGCCAACTTCACCGCCAATGAACTTTCTCCCAGCCAACGGTTACTCCCCAACCAACACAGTCCCTAAAAGCAGGTCATTTTGTCATTGTGACCTTGCTGCTTTGCAGTGGGCAACACTGCAACAGTGTTAACACTTCAAGCGTATCCCATTGCTTGTAAAGTACTCAGGGACATCCCGAACTCAGGAAAGGAGTTTATAACTGCAAGCTTGCTCACTTGATTCTATTGTGCACTATTGTGCACTTCAATTTGTGCACTATTTTCATTTCTGAGCAGCACAACCCTGGAAGGATGTATTGATTTATTTGGAGGGATGTAAAATTTATTTTTGTTCATGGGGTGAGGGCATCACTGACTCGGCCAGCATTTATTGCCCAGAGGGCAGTTAAGAGTCAGCTACATTGCTCTGAGTCTGGAGTCACATGTATTCCAGAGCAGGTAAGGATGGCAGATTCCCTTCCCAATGGATACTACTGAACCGGATGGGTTTTTCTGACAATTGGCAATGGTTTCATTGTCATTGTTAGACCCTTAATTCCAGACTTTTCTTATCAAATCCAAATTCCACCATCTGCCATCATGGTGGGATTTGAACTTAGGTCCCCAGAACATTTCATGGGTCACTAGATTAACAGTCCAGCAAGAATACCATTTGGTGTTCACCTCCCCATATTTCTGTATCTACAGTAGAAATTGTGCCGATTCATCTCATAAGATTTAATTGTGTTGGGTTGTGAGGATGGGTTGCATGGACAAGTCATGTTTTATCCAGAATATTCAGATGACTAAAAGAGCTGATATCAGAGAGAAAGAGATTGTTTCCTCTGATGGCAGGACACAGGTCGAGGGACATCACTTTAAAGATTAGACCTGAGCCATTCAGAGCTACAAGCTAGTGGGCGGCACGGTGTCACAGTGGTTAGCACTGCTGCCTCACAGCGCCAGAGACCCGGGTTCAATTCCCGCCTCAGGCGACTGACTGTGTGGAGTTTGCACATTCTCCCGTGTCTGCGTGGGTTTCCTCCGGGTGCTCCGGTTTCCTCCCACAGTCCAAAGATGTGCAGGTCAGGTGAATTGGCCATGCTAAATTGCCCGTAGTGTTAGGTATGGGGTAGATGTAGGGGTATGGGTGGGTTGCGCTTCGGCGGGGCGGTGTGGACTTGTTGGGCCGAAGGGCCTGTTTCCACACTGTAAGTAATCTAATCTAATCAATTCTTCACATGTGTTGTGAAAGTCTCAAACTCTCCCTGAGAAAGGTGCTTGGCTTGGGTGTTGACTGGGTCTGGTATTCAGTAGAGTTTAGAAGAATGAGAGGGGATTCCACTGAAAATGTATAAATGGCGGGGCTGGATAGACTGGATGCAGAGTCCAGGGCAGTCCAGAACAATGAGTCACAGTCTCAGGATACACAGCGGGCCACTTTGGACTGAGGTGAGGAGAAATCTCTTCACTCAGAAGATGTGGTTTTCTCTACCATGGAAGGTGTGGAGGCAGTCACTGAATATATTTAAGAAAGAAATAGATTTCCAGAAGCTAAAAGTGTCAAGAGATACGGAGAGACAGCAGGGGTATGATGGTGAGATAGAGCATCAGCCATGATTATGTAGAACTACAGAGAGGAGTTGAAGGACTGAATTGACTACTTTTGCTCCTATTTCCTATAGTTGATGCAGATCGTCCACCACCTACTTAATTGGTGAAGTAAGCCTGAAAAGCTGAATGATTCCTTTCGACTCTTCTGTTCCCGATTAAGGCAGACAAAAAGGTTTGGACATAATTGCATAAGACAGTGACAGACCTCCCACTGGTAATGTTGGTCTGGCCATTAGGGTCGCGGGTCAATGTGAATCATTGGAAATGGGTAGCAATCACATAACTGGTGAGTGAAGTAAGAGTGAACATTGAGGAATGGGAACACCTTGTGGGTGGAGTATAATGAACCGTAAAAAATCAAATCAAGTTCATCTCTGCACTTGTACACAGTCTTTGTTTTATTAAACTGACACCCAGATACCTTAATTCGGACAGGAACCTTCATTTATTATCCATTAAATACATTCCTGGCTTGGCTACTGATGAGTTCTGAATCTAGAATTCGGCTTCTTCTATTTTCAAATGAAGGTAGGTATATTCTCGGCTCCTTTTGGTAACCTGATTTAACGCATACAGGAAAATAAAACAAAACAAAGAACCATGGATGTTAAAGACCTGAAACGGAAACAGAAAATGCTGGAGAAGCTCAGCATGGCAGCACCTGTGTAGAGAGAGCAGGGTTGGCGTTTCAGGTCCAGTGACCAGAATCCGGTTCTGAACAAGAGTGACTGTTTTCATTTTCAGACAGCCTTTCAGATTTTATTTCCCAGGTCTGTGCAAAAATAACATTGAGTGTGTCAGCACTCAGGGGGGCATTTATGTGGACACTGGATAAATGGTTACTATGGTCAACTGGCAGAAACCGGGTTGTGATGGGAAACGTTTATCAGCACACATTTTGTGGCAACCTGATTGAGTAATGAGGACACTCATATTGAAGAGATGCAGATCCAGCAAAGACAGGGTACTCTCTAAAATCAACAAGGTAAAAACAATGACTGCAGATGCTGAAAACCAAATACTGGATTAGTGGTGCTGGAAGAGCACAGCAGTTCAGGCAGCATCCAACGAGCAGTGAAATCGACGCTTCGGGCAAAAGCCCTTCGAATCTGATGACGGGCTTTTGCCCGAAACGTCGATTTCACTGCTCGTTGGATGCTGCCTGAACTGCTGTGCTCTTCCAGCACCACTAATCCAGTACTCTCTAAAATCCACCAGAAGCAGAGCATTTAGGACTCTCTAAGTTTGAGCAACTGAGAATTTGAAGGACAGGGGCTGGAAGACAACTTAATTTATGCGAAACCAGAAACTGTTGCTCACAAGAACAAATCGCTAGGAATTCTTCATCCGAAATTCCCAACTTCCATTTCTTCAGGGAACCAAAAGGGAAGCATCAGGCCAACAATATTTTAAGCTTCCATCTCAAAAGTGTCAAGTACAATAGTTTGAAGATGGGTTGTGAGGAAATGTTAACTCTGATTTCTCTCCCGAGATGCTACCAGACTGGATGAACTTTTCCAGCAATTTCTGTTTTTGGAGTGAATTGGAGTGAATTTGGAGGAGATTGCAGAGAAAGCAAAGGGTGGTGTGAATTTTAAGCTCGAGGCATTGTGGATCTGAAAACCAGCATCAGTCAGTCAGCAAAATGTGTGATGGGCGATCAGGACATTATATGAGTCAGGACATGGAGGGCACAACTTTGGCCAGGGAGAGTTAGGATAGATGGTTAGTGAGGAAAGGAATAGAATGATTTGGTCAAGAGGCTACAAAAAGATGGATGAGGCTTTCAGAAGTAGGCAATCTGCAGATGAGGGTATGAGGGGTTACAGAAGGAGTAGGTGATCTGGTAAATGGAGAGGTTATCATAGGAAGGTCAACCTGGGTCAAATAGGACCAGTTTTGTGCAAACTCCCTTTCAAATGACACACCATTCCAATTTGGAATTTTTTGTTTTATTCATTCTTTGGACCTGGACGTTACTGGCTGGGCCAGCATTTAATGCGACTTCCCTTGAGAAGGTGGTGGGGAGCTGCCTTCTTGAACCACTGCAGTCCATTGCTGTAAGTTGACCCACGATGCAGTTAGGGAGGGAATTCCAGGATTTTGACCCAGCAGCAATGAAGGAACGGTGATATATTTCCAAATCAAGATGGTGAGTGGCTTGAAGGGGAGCTTACAGGTGGTGGTGTTCCCATTTATCTGCTGCCCTTGTCCTTCTCGATGGAAGTCATCATGGATTTGGAAGGTACTGTCTAAGAATCTTTAGTGAATTTCTGCAGCACACCCTGTAGTTAATACACACTGAGCATCGGTGGTGGAGGGAATGGATGTAAGTGGATGTGGTATCAATCAAATGAGCTGCTGTGTCCTGGGTGGTGTCAAGCTTCTTCTGTGTTGTTGGAATTGGACCCATCCAGGCAAATGGGAAGTATTACATTACACTCCTGACTTGTACCTTGTAGATGATGGAAAGGTCTTGTGGAGACAGGTGGTGAGTTACTCACTGTAGCATTCCTAGCCTCTGACTTGCTCTTGTAGTCAATGTGTTTATGAGGTGAGTCCAGTTGAGTTTCTGGTCCATGGTAACCCCAACAATATTGACAGTAGGGGATTCAGTGTTGATAACACCATTGAACGTCAAGGGGCAGAAGTTAAATTGTCTCTTAATGGTGATGGCCATTGCCTGCTACTTGTATGGCACAAATGTTACTTGACATTTGTCAGCCCAAACCTGGATACTGTGCAGATCTTTTGTAACTGGACATGGGCTAGTGGTGGAGAGAAGGTCATTGATGAAGCAGATGAAGAAGGTTGGGCCTAGGACACTATCTTGAGGAACTCCTGCGGAGATGTCCTGGAGCTGAGATGACTGACCTCCAACAACCACAGCCATCTTCCTATGTGTCTGGTATGACTCCAACCAGTGGAGGGTTTGCTTTCTGATTCCCATTGATTCCAGTTTTGCTTGGGCTCCTTGCTGCCACACTTGATCTAATGCAACCTTGATGCGAAGAGCTGTCACTCTCACCTCACCTCTGGAATTCAGCTCTTATGTCCATGTTTGAACCAAGGCTGTAATGAGGTCAGGAGCTGAGTGGCCCTGGCAGAACCCAAACTGGGAGTCACTGAGCAGGTTATTGCTGAGCAGGTGCCACTTGATAGCACTGTTGGTGACACTTTCCATCATTTACTGATGATCAAGAGTAGATTGATGGGGCAGTAATTGGCTGGGTTGGATTCATCCTGCTTTTTATTCATAGGACATACCAAAGCAATTTTTCACATTGTCGCGTAGATGCCAATGTTGTAACTGTACAGGAACAGCTTGGCTTGGGGATTGACAAGTTCTGGAGCATAATCCTTCAGTATGATGGTCAGAATGTTGTCAGGGTAGATAATCTTTGCAGTGTCCATTGCCTCCCACTGGAACAAATCTGAAAACTGGCAATTGTGATAGAATTATGGAACAGTAGAATCTTTACAGTGCAGATAGAGTCCATTTGGCTGATTGAGTCTACTCAAGACCATCCCACCTGGTCCCACTGTCCAACCCTGTCCCTGTAACCCTGCATTTCCCATGGCTAATCCACCCAGCCTGCACATCCCCAGACAATATGGTCAATTTTGCAAGGACAATCCACAATGCACATCTTTGGACTGTGGGAGGAAATGGGAGCACCCAGCAGAAACCTATGCAGATACTGGGAGAATATGCAAACTCTATCACCAGTGGAAGAGGCCGAAATGGATCATCCACTCAGAATTTCTGACTGAAGATTGCTGTGAATGTTTTGGCCTTATCTTTTGCACTGATGAGTTGGGTTCTTCCATCCTGATGTTGGAGGTATTTGAGGAGCCTTCTCCTCCAGTGAGTTTTTTAATTATCCACCACCATTCATGACTGGTTGTGGAGAATTGCAGCACCTAGATCTCATCCATTGTTTGTGGGATTGCTTAGCTCTGTCTATCACTTGCTGCTTATGCTGTATGTCTTGGTTGTAGCTTCACCAGGTTGACACTTCATCTTCAGGTGTGCGTGATACTGTCATTGGCATGCCATTCTGCACACTCCACTGAGCAGGGTTAATCCCCTGGCCGGATGTTAATGGTTGAGCGGGGGAATATGCTGGCCTATGAAGTAGCAGATTGCGCTGGAGTACAATTCTGCTGCTGTTGATGGCCCACAGTGCCTCATGGATTGAGTCTTGAGTTCCTAGGTCTGTTTGAAGTCTGTCCCATTTGGCACCATGATGATAGTGCCACATAACACAATATAGAGCATTTTCAATGTGGAGGTGGGACTTTGTCTCTATATGGACTATGCAGTGGTCACTCTAACGGATTCTGTCATGGACAGATGCATCTGCAGCTGACAGATTGATAAGGATGAGGTCAAATCTGTTTTTTTCCTCTAGTTAGTTCCCTCACCACCTGCCGCAGACCCAGTCTAGCAGCTATGTCCTTTAGGACCCGATCAGCTCAATCAGCAGTGCGCTGTCAAGCCACTCTTGGTGGCGGACATTGAAATCCACCACCCAGAGTACATTTTGTGCTCTTGCCACCCTCAATACTTCCTCCAAGCTCTGTTCGGCATGGAAGAGTACCAATTCAACAGCCAATGGAGTATAGTACATAGTAAACCGCAGAATTTTGACTTTCTCATGTGTAACATGAAGCCGTGAGACTTTATGGGAACCAGGGTCAATGTTGAGGACTCCCAGAGCAACTCCCTCCCAACTGCATACCATGGTGCCACCACCTCTGCTAGTCTACTGTGCTGTTGGGAAAGGACAGAATATATCCAGGGATGGTGATGGTAGTGTCATGGACATTGTCTGTCAGGTATAATTCTGTTACGTATGACTATATTTGACTGTTACTCAACTCGTCTGTGAGACAGATCTCCCAATTTCAGCACTCGCCCCCCAACTTAGCAGGGCTGACAGGGCTGCTTCTGCCGCTATCTTTACCAGAGCGGAGGTCAATACCAGGTCGTCCATCCAATTTCAAATCTTCATTAAGACTTTGTAACCATTGATAGAATCGAGTGGATTTCTAGAAGACAGTTCAGATTCGGCACATTGTTGTGGATCTGGAGTCGTATGTAGGCCAGACCAGGTAAGGATAGCAGATTTCCTTCCTGAAGGACATTAGTGAGCCAGATTGAGTTTTTCCTGACAATTGACAATGGTGTCATAGTCATCAGTAGATTCATAGTTCCAGATAGCTTTTTTAAAAACTAAATTCAAATGGTGGGATTCACACTTGGATCCCCAGAACATTAGCTGAGTTTCTAGATTAATAGCCCAGCAATAATACCACTAAGCCATCACTTTCCCACTGCCTGATGACTTGTTCACTATTGCTGGGATAATAGCCTGGAATTCCATTCCTAACAGCTGTGTGGGTGTACCAGTACATAGGGACATACAGACAGTACAGTACATAAGGATATATAGACAGTATCAATACATAGGGACATACAGACAGTACAGTACATAGGGATATATAGACAGTATCAATACATAGGGACATGCAGACAGTACAGTACATAGGGATATATAGACAGTATCAATACATAGGGACATACAGACAGTACAGTACATAGGGATATATAGACAGTATCAATACATAGGGACATGCAGACAGTACAGTACATAGGGATATATAGACAGTATCAATACATAGGGACATACAGACAGTACAGTACATAGGGATATATAGACAGTATCAATACATAGGGATATGCAGACAGTACAGTACATAGGGATATATAGACAGTATCAATACATAGGGATATGCAGACAGTACAGTACATAGGGATATATAGACAGTATCAATACATAGGGATATGCAGACAGTACAGTACATAGGGATATATAGACAGTATCAATACATAGGGACATACAGACAGTACAGTACATAGGGATATATAGACAGTATCAATACATAGGGACATGCAGACAGTACAGTACATAGGGATATATAGACAGTATCAATACATAGGGATATGCAGACAGTACAGTACATAGGGATATATAGACAGTATCAATACATAGGGACATACAGACAGTACAGTACATAGGGATATATAGACAGTATCAATACATAGGGACATACAGACAGTACAGTACATAGGGATATATAGACAGTATCAATACATAGGGATATGCAGACAGTACAGTACATAGGGATATATAGACAGTATCAATACATAGGGATATGCAGACAGTACAGTACATAGGGATATATAGACAGTATCAATACATAGGGACATGCAGACAGTACAGTACATAGGGATATATAGACAGTATCAATACATAGGGACATACAGACAGCACAGTACATAGGGATATATAGACAATATCAATACATAGGGATATGCAGACAGTACGTAGGGATATATAGACAATATCAATACATAGGGATATGTACTCAGTACAGTATGTGGGGATATATAGACAGTATCAATACATAGGGATATGCAGACAGTACAGTACATAGGGATATATAGACAATATCAATACATAGGGATATGCAGACAGTACAGTACATAGGGACATATAGACAGTATCAATACAAAGGGATATGCAGACAGTACAGTACATAGGGATACATAGACAGTATCAATACATAGGGCTATGCACTCAGTACAGTACATAGGGATATATAGACAGTATCAATACATAGGGACATACAGACAGTACAGTACATAGGGATATATAGACAGTATCAATACATAGGGATATGTACTCAGTACAGTATGTGGGGATATATAGACAGTATCAATACATAGGGATATACACTCAGTACAGTACATAGGGATATATAGACAGCATCAATACATAGGGATTTACAGACAGTATCAGTATATAGGGACTTCAGCGCTTAAAGGAGGCAGGTTGCTGTCACTTTTTCACACAAATTAGTAATGACAAATATATGTTAGACTGCAAAATGACGCCCACATTCTGTGAGAAATACAAGAAAGATGGTGAAGTTAACCTTAAAGAGTGGCAAGGAAGGGGAATGGAGAAGGACTAACCACAGGGATTGATGACAAAACCTTCAACTCTCTGATATTAAGTTGGAGGAAATCGATGTTCATCCAGGACTGGACGTTGGAGAGGTCAAGCGAGGATTGGGTTTAGGTAGAGTTGGCTGCCATCAGTGCACATGTGGAGACTGGTGCTGTGTTTTCAACTGAGGGGCAGCATGTTGATGAGAAATAGACTGGTCCCAGAGGTAGATCACTGGGGCACATGAGAGCTAACTCTATGCAGGAGCATAGAGGGAAGGCACAGTAGGAGATTGTCTGAAAGCTGGATAGACAAGCATCAAATCAAACAAAAGCAGCCCCACTCAGCTGAGAAAAACAATGATCTCTCACCTCTTAAGTAATAATTTGAAGTTTAAAAAAAGCTTCTTCTTCCCTTCTGGGAAGACAGCAGTCAGCCAGGTGATTCACGGGCTAAAATATTTCTCAGGTCAGAGTCGAGATCTGACTTCTTCTTCCCTGAATCAGTTTCAATCTCCTATAAAAAGAAAGAAAGCCTTGCCTTTTTGTATGCTATTCATGGCCACCAGACCTCACAAAGCCTTTGTCAGCCAATGAAAAACTTTTTGAAGTGTTGTCACTGCTATAATGTCGGAAATTAACGTGCGAGCCACACATTTGGATATCTGCAACTTCTGAACACTTAATTCTAGCTGTATTAAAAATTAAAATTCTGATTCTGGAGCAATCTGGCATTGATCTTTTATTCATAAAATGTCAGCTTTCTCCCTTTGAATTTAAATCATTTTTTTTTTGCCTTTTTATTCTGCTGCCCTGAGACATGAATATCTTCACAACGTCGTCACTTCAACTGAAAGGCTTCTGCATGTTTGAATGAAGCAACTTGATACTTCTGGAATATTCCTTTTCTTCTGCTTCGATATGCTAAGATACAGGCTTTAAATCTGTCAATCCTTTCATTCATTTTTCACTGCAATGTACTCCACCGTTCTTTCTCACGGAGATATCATCACTGCTTTCTGCACTCGGCATTGAGCGATTCCTCATCCTCATGGGTTTCCAGTTCCTTCTCAACTCACATTGCCCTCCATCCTCTGAGTTCACTGCTTGTCCATGTACCAACCCCCCACCCCACCCCACTCCATTGAAACCTCTCCCTCCGTATAAAATCTTCAATCCATTTTCCTGGCCATCTTCTCAAACTTCAGGTGATCGCGACTGGTCATACCATGTCATCATTGAGTGGTTCCCCTTACCTCTCATCATTCGAATCGCCCTCACCCTTCCAGCAACTTACATCTGTACTTAGACTCTTAACTATTAAGGATTTCCTCCCATCCCTTTCCCAAAGTCACTTGCAATGATGATGGCATTTTCAAAATCCCAATTCCCTAACCTTTGGACAGGGTCATTCGTCAGGATATTTATGCAGCTCGTGATCTACCAAATCATACAGTGTCGAAGTAGGCCATTTGGCCCATCCCCAACTCCCCAAAGAGCATCCCATCCTGACCTACTCCCATCCCTGTAACCCTGCAATTCCCATGGCTAACCCACCTGGACGATTTAAGAACACTCAATCCACCTAACCCGCACACTTTTGGATTGAGGGAAGGAAACTGGAGCACCCAGAGGAAACCTACGCAGACGTGCGGAGAACATACAAACTGTACACAGTCAGTCAAGGCTGGAATTGAACCTGGGTCCCTGCCATGTGAGGCAGCAGTGCTAACCACTGAGCTACCATACAGCCCACCTTCACCTTCAATGCCTTTGTCCTCACTAAAGCTTTTACTCACTCCCAGCCTTGGTACGGCTCTCCTAAGTCCAAGGTGTGCAGATTTGAGTGCTTTTGCTGTGGAAATAAGGAGGTCACTAATCTGGTAAAACAAAGGACTGACCATTCAGAGAAAATTCCCACTGGGACCTTTTGAGATTCTGAGTTTAATTTATGAGAAAATCTAAAAGTACAAATGATATATCAATAAATGTGAACAAGCAATTGTCGATTGTTGCAAAACGAAAGTCGCAGTCAGTGTGGAGGTAGCTGCTCGGAAATGAGGTGGAAATGGAAAAAGATTCCTGTGTTCTTCTCGCCTTCTGTCTGTAAGCAACATAGTTTAATTTCGCAGTACTATCATAACATGGGTTGCTTTCAGCACTGATTATCCATTCTCACCTCCCCTTAGCTCTCAGTTTATTCAGCTTCTCTTCTGTTCTGGCCTACCTCCTAATATTCCCCTCATTTGATTACCCTTTTCATCTCTCTCTTTCTCTCACACACACAAACACACACACTCTCTCACTCTCTCTCTCTCTCTCTCTCTTTCTCTCTCTCACTCTTCTCTCCCTCTCTAGGGTCTGTCTCCACCTATTTGCTCACCTCTCTCCTTCGGACTCCTCCAATCTCATCTTCAAAGTCAATACTTTTTCCTCGCTGTTATCAGTTCCAATGAAGAGTCCCTGGACTTGATATGTTAACTCTGCCTTCTCCCCACAGATTCCACCAGACCTGCTGAATTTCACCAGCAATTTCTGTTTCTGCTTCAGATCACCAACATCTTTGCTTTATTTAAGAATCAATCTATCTTGGTCTTAAATATACACAAGGACTCTGCTGGCAGGGTCGACAATGAAGAAGATTACCTAAAATTACAGAGGGATGTTGATCAATTGGGCCAATGTGCTGAGGAGTGGCAGATGGGGTTTAATAAGGATAAATGTGAGGTGCTGCACATTGGTAAAACAAACAAGGGGTGGTGGAATTCAAAACTAGGGGACATATTTTTAAGGTGAGAGGGGAAAGATTTAAAAGGGATCTGAGGGACAGCTTTTCCACCCAGCAGGTAGGTCATACGTGGAATGAACTGCCGGAGAGGTGGTCGATGCAGGTACACTTACAACATTTAACTGACGTTTGGACAGGTACATGAAAGGTTTAGAGGGATATGGACCAGACCCAAGCAAGTGGGACCAGTTTAGTTTGGGAAACTTGGCTGGCGTGGATGAATGGACTGAAGGATCTGTTTCTGTGCTGGAGAACTCCATGACTCTGCCCCCTACTGCTTTCTGTGGCAGAGAATTTCAAAGACTCACAACCCTCTGAGAGAGAAGAAATCCCTCCTCCTCTTACTTTTAAATTAGTGCCCCTTTATTCTGAGACTGTGCCCTCTGGTACTAGACTTTCCCGCGAGGGGAAACATCCTCTCAGCATTAACTCTGCAGCCCCCTAAAAATCCTATGTGTTTATATCTCTTGTCAATGAGACCACTTCATGAGTCTTTGCTCATAAGGCAATTCCTCCATACCAAGGATCATCATGGCAAACCTTCTCTGAGCTGCCTCCATTGAAATAATGCCTTTCCTTCAATAAGGAGATCAAAACTGCTCATAGTACTCTGAATGCGGTCTCACCAGCACCTTAGAGTCATAGAGATCCTCAGCACAGAAAGAGTCACTTCAGTCCATTCTAGTCAAAAACCACCAAACTATTCTAATCCCATTTTCCAAAATTGGTCTTGGCATCGCAAATGCACATCAAGATACTTGTTAAATGTTATGAGGGTTTCTGCCCCAACTACCCTTATAGACAGCAAGTTCTAGATTCCCACTACCCCCAGCATCTCTCCTCAGGCCAAAGAGAAACTGAAATTTTTTGCAAGCGCCCTTGCTATTTCCTCCTTTGCCCCTTACCTTAAATCCATGTCCCTGGTCATTGAACTCTCTAATAAGGGGAAATGTTTCCCCCTGATCTATCCCCCTCATAATTTAAATGTGTCAATCATGTTCCCTCTCAATCTCCTTTGCTCTAAGCAAAGCAGCATCAGTCTGTCCAATCTCCGCAGTGAGTTGGTATGATGGATACAGAACTGGCTTGGTCATAGAAGGCAGAGAGTAGAGGTGGAAGACTGTTCTTCTAACTGAAGATCTGTGATCAGTGATGTTCCTCAGGGATCAGTGCTGGGACCTCTGTTGTTTGTAATATGTACAAATGATTTGGAGGCAAATGTAGGTGGCCTGATAAGTAAGGGGACATAAAGATTGGAGGAGCTGCAAATAATGAGAAGGATTGCCACAGAATAAAGCAGAATATAGATAGCCTGGAGATTTGGGTGGAGAAATGGCAGGTGGAATTTAATTCAGACAAATGTGAGTTGACCATTCTGGAAGTTTAATGCAGGAGGGAAGTATACAGTAAATGACATTAACATAAGAGCCTGGAATGCACTGCTAGAGGAGGTGGTAGAAAGAGGTACAATAGCAACATTTAAAAGGCATCTTAGCAGATGTGGACATAGGCAGGGAATAGAGGCATACAGAGTGCATTCAGCCAAAAGTTTTTAGTTCAGAAAACCATCATATGTCAGCACAGGCTTGGTGGGCTGAAGGGCCTGTCCCTGTCCCATATTGTTCATTGTTCTTTGTTCTTCACCATTAGAACTCTCCAGCCTATGCAATATCCTGGTAAATCTCCTCTGCACCTTTGTCAGTGCTGTCATATCCAACATATAATGAGGGTTCCAGAACTGCACACGATTGGCTAGGCCACACCTAGACTATGTTTTATATAGTTCCACCATAACCATCCTGCTACTAAACTCTATGCCTTGACTGATAAAGACAAGAATCCCGTAGGCCTTCTTAACCACTTTATCCACCTGTCCTGATACCTGAAGGGACTGGTGGGCGTGCACACCAAGGTCCCTTTGATCCTTGGTGGTCCCCAGAGCCATACCATCCATCATGCATTCTCTGGCCTTGTTTGCCTGCCCAAGTGTATTGCCTCATGTTTATCTGAATTGAAGTCCATTTGCCACTGAGCAGCCCATTTGCCCAAACCATCTATATCCTTCTGTAATCTGAGGCTATCCTTCTCACTACTTACCATTCCAGCAACTTTTGTATCGTCTACCAATGAGCTGATGAACACTTCTATATTCAAGTCTAAAATCATTTATATAAACCACAAACAACATTGGTTCCAACACTGACCCCCTGTGGGACACCTCTGGGCACAGGTTTCCAGTCAGAAAACACCCCTCAGCCAGGAAACTCAGCTTTTTGCCACTCAGACAATTCTGTATCCAATTTGCCAAATTTCCTGGAATCCATAGGCTCTTACCATTGGTCTCAGTCTCTCTTGTCAAAAGCCTTGCTGTAGCTCAAGTAGACTATACCAAAAGCATTGCCCTCATCTAAACACCATGCCACCTCTCCAAAAAATTCAGTCGAATTTGTCAGACATGTCCTCATACCAAAATCAGGCTGACTGATCTTGATTAATCCCTGCCTCTCCAGATGCAGATTAATATTGTCTCTCAGAATTGCTTCCATTAGGTTCCCCACGAGGTTAGACAGACTGATCTATAATTTCCTGGTTCTTGCTCCCTTCTTGAATATTGGCACCACATTGACTGCCCTCCAGTCCTCCAGTATCTCTCCTGTGGCCAGAGAGAAACAGAGTGTTTTTGCAAGCACACTGGCTATTTCCTCCTTTGCCTCGCTGAATAACCTGAGATACATTTCATCCAGCCCTGGGGAAGTATCTACTTCCACGCCTGCTGGATCATTCAGAACCTCCACTGTTGATGCTAGTTTCTTTCATTGCATCACAGATCCTCTTCCTGATTTCTATACTCATTATCATCCCCCTCAATAGTGAACATCAACACAAAGTATTACTTAGAACTCTCGAGGTCCTCTGGCTCCACAGTTGCAGTGAGACCTTCATACTCATTTACACCAAATCCCTTGATATAAGGGCCAACATTCCATTCGCCTACCTGCTTATCTGCTGTGCCTGTGTGCTGGCTTTCTGTGTTTCATGATTGTGTATCCTCAACTCCCTTTGTGTTGCAGCTTTCTGCAGTATTTCTCCTTTTAAATAATATTTTGTTCTCACTTCTAAATTAAACAATTTCTTATGTTCCCACACTATACTCCATGTGCCCACTTTTTGTCCTCCTACTTAATCTATCAATATGTCTCAGTAAATTCTTGTATTCCACTTCCAACTTGCTTTTCCACTTATTTTTGTGTTGTCTGCAAATTTGACTACAGGACTTTTGCATCCAATACTTTTCCTACAGTTGATGTCAAGCTAATCACCCTATAGTTGTCCCAACTTTTTGCCTACATTCCTTTGTGAATAGGGATGTCACATTGGCAGTTTTCCAAACTCTAGTACTTTTCCAGAGTCCAACAATGTTTGGAAAATTACAAATAATGCATTCACTATCTCTATAGCTACTTCTTTTAAAAATCTCAGGATGCATGTCATCTGGGCCAGGGTACTTATCTGCCTTTAGCCCCATTAGTTTGTCTAATACTACGTCTCCAGTGATGCTGATAGTACAGAGGAACCTCGATTATCCGAATATCAATTATTCGAATTTCGGATTATCCGAACACAATCTCAAGGTCCCATAAAAACATTACATCAAAGAACTAAGTGAATTTGGATTACCTGTACTGAAGAACATGTGAAAACGCTGACAAAAACAAAGAAACACAAGCACCTCAAGCAACAGCGACAGAGGTGGTGATTCTGTCTTTCTATCGCTCCACTGAATTCAGCAGAAACTGACAAATGATCTTGTGATCGTAGAAGCTGTTCAGGACTTTGTTTAATGCTGGGATTTCATATCTTCATGCGATGGTAAGGGTTTAACCTGCAATTTGCAGAATGCCAAGATTAGTTTTTTTTATACAGCAGAGTCATCAAAATGATAGATTTAACTAAACTGTCTGCTAGAAGCACAGTGTTGGACCAATATGGCTCCCCTTGTTTAAGGTCAAATCGATTATCCGAATGAAATGCTGCCCGCCCAACTCATCCGGAAAATCAAGGTTTGTCTGTACCTAATTCCTCCCCGTATCTCTGGGAGTAATGGGATGTTCAGGTTAATTTAAGATTTTAAGGTTTATTACATTAAGGCCAAGTGAAATAAAGTTAACATAAGTACACCAAATTCAAATAAAGTTAGCAGAAGTGAAGTAAAGGATTGTCAGGGCAGCCCAGGTGCATTGGAATCTGTGTCCTGTGTTGTAGGAAATCAAGGATGTCCTGGACAGTACATACGCAGCAAGTATCACCAGTTGCAGAGACTGAGGTCCAGGTTTTGGAGGTGGTCACCCTGCAGTTTAGGAACATGGAAGCTGAGAGGAAATGAGTGATTGACAGACAGTTCAAGAGACAGGATTAGTGGTGCTGGAAGAGCACAGCAGTTCAGGCAGCATCCAATGAGCAGCGAAATCGACGTTTCAGACAAAAGCCCTTCATCAGGAATAAAGGCAGTGAGCCTGAAGCGTGGAGAGATAAGCTAGAGGAGGGTGGGGGTGGGGAGAGAGTAGCATAGAGTACAATAGGTGAGTGGGGGAGGAGATGAAGGTGATAGGTCAAGGAGGAGAGGGTGGAGTGGATAGGTGGAAAAGGAGATAGGCAGGTCAGACAAGTCCGGACAAGTCAAGGAGACAGTTACTGAGCTGGAAGTTTGAAACTAGGACGAGGTGGGGGAAGGGGAAATGAGGAAGCTGTTGAAGTCCACATTGATGCCCTGGGATTGAAGTGTTCCAAGGCGGAAGATGAGGCGTTCTTCCTCCAGGCGTCTGGTGGTGAGGGAGCGGCGGTGAAGGAGGCCCAGGACCTCCATGTCCTCGGCAGAGTGGGAGGGGGAGTTGAAATGTTGGGCCACGGGGCGGTTTGGTTGATTGGTGCGGGTGTCTCGGAGATGTTCCCTAAAGCACTCTGCTAGGAGGCGCCCAGTCTCCCCAATGTAGAGGAGACCACATCGGGAGCAACGGAGACAGTTCAAGAGAGCCAAGCAGGTAGCGCAGGAGTCGCCTGACATCTCACTCACTTATCGGCTTTGGACACAAGTAAGGACATTGTTTCCTTGGAGGAACACCACAAGAGCCAGATTCATGGCAATGTGAGTGACTCAGCTACACAGTAGGGAAAGAAGAAGAATGGAAGAACAATAGTGGTCAGGGATTCAGCAGTTACAGGATCAAACTGGCAGTTCTATGGCCGTAGATGTGACTCCCTGGTACCAGGGTCAGGTGTGCCATGGAGCAGTTGCAGAGCATCCTTCTGGGGGAGTGGGAGGTGCCAGAAGCCATGGTCCACACCAGTATCAATTACTTAGGTAGGAGGCGTCGAGGTCTCTGAAATCTGCTTTCTGCTGTAATCTCAGGGCTATTCCCAGCCCCACACTCTAGTGAGCTTCGAAACACAGTAACTAAGTGATTGAAGGGCTCGCTGTAGTAAGGAAGATGTCAGATTTCTGAGCCATTGGGAACCAATTTTGGGGCAGGCAGGACCTGTGCAAGATGGATGGGCGGTAACATAGCAGGACTAAGGACTGATATGCACCTCAACCTTTCACCTATAGCTCCACAGATTTCCCATCAGGCCCAAGGAATCCCTCCTGTTTGGTGAGAAAAATAAAAGTAAGCTTCCTATTATGGGTTAAAACTGAAAAACGGCCTCTTTCGACCTTTCTCCTACAAGCTTCTCTTACTCGTTCCTCAATCCATCAGCTACAGTAACAGTTGGAGCTCAATAATGCATGACCACCAAATCTGCCTGCTTAATGAAGGACCCAGCTTGCTTTGGGATAGGCATCCTTGCTGCCTGCTCGGTTAAACAAGAGACAGCAGAAATGGAGCAAAACATTCCACAAGTGAAGTCTCCTGACTCGCTCATGAATGTGAGATAAAAATCTCCACTTTATTTCCTCAGATAAAAGAGAAATAAAAGAATTGCACCAACACAGCATCTTTCATGACCTCAGGAAGTCCTTGACATAGTGCCTTGGAACCTTCTACAATTGAGGGAAATCTTTCAAACACAACCTTCAGCCCACAATTGAGACACAAGGGTTTTGTACAAGTGGTGCCAGGGCTGACAGTAATGGAGCTAAAGGAGTGGCAATCATCAATCCAGTACAACCAAATGCCCAGATTTAAGGACATGAAGAAACCTTAACTGGGTAACCTCTGTGGAACCTACCAAACTCAGGCAGTTCCCAATGGAAGATCTGCTGGAGTTTCTATACCTATCCCTGTGGGAGATGTGGCCAGCCATCTAAGATCAATTTTCTCTCCATGCCATTAAGCCCAGGTTGAAGGTAGGCCTTACAACAGATTCTCATGATGGACCTTGAGTGTCCTTCATTTGACAAATCCCAGAACTTTGATGGGCCATCTGCACTGAAAGCTAGATTCAGTGCCATACAGAAGAGTGTTAAGGGCAATAAGCTGGTCAACGTGATGCCATGCTGCATACAACACCATCATGGCGTTAGATCCAGGTTTGTAGACAGAGCTTGCTTCCTGGATGGTGTGCATGGATAGCTTCATGAATAGTAGCATCCCGAGAAAGTGTGCTACCAAGATCCTTTTCCCAAGTTTTTCTCCACAGCCTTGAGGCTGGTGTCCATGAACGTTTCTGCCTGCTGCTTCGTGGGCTGTTCTTGGTTCTGGCTGAAACATTGCCTCGGTTTTGGAGACACTGATTTGGAGACGGACAATTTTGGCAGTACTCGAGAATTTGTTTGCTACAGTCTGGAAATTTTCCTTGTGGTGTGGAGATGGGTCACAGTTATCTGATTTCAGGAGCTCTCTGTGGCGTTGATGGAGACATGCAGTCTGGAAAAGTTGTAAAGTTGAGGCATCACATGTTATGGACCAGACCAAACCAAACCGTCTCAAAAATATTTTCAGAAGGCCGCTGAGATCCCAATTTTTTCTTATTTTAAAGGCAGATTTAAAGTTCTCAGATGCAATGCGACTGGTTAAACCACTCAACATTAAACAAAACACAATTTATTTAAACACCGGCTCAGTGGTTAGCATTGCTGTCTCACAGCACCAGGGACCTGGTTTGATTCCCACCTTGGGCGACTGTCTGTGTGAGTTTCCTCTGGGTTCTCCGATTTCCTCCTACAATCCAAAGATGTGCAGGTTTAGTGAATTGGCCATGCTAAATTGCCTGTAGTGTCCAGGGATGTGCAGGTTCGGTGCATCAGTCAGGGGTAAATGTAGAGTAATA
Source organism: Chiloscyllium punctatum (assembly GCF_047496795.1). NCBI lineage: Eukaryota > Metazoa > Chordata > Chondrichthyes > Orectolobiformes > Hemiscylliidae > Chiloscyllium > Chiloscyllium punctatum. The sequence continues at coordinate 79,595,647 of NC_092744.1, forward strand.
GGTAGGGGAATAGGTCTTGAGGGGTTACTCTTCGGAGGGTTAGTGTGGACTTGTTGGGCCAAATGGCCTGTTTCCACTCTGTGTGGATTCTATGATTCTAACTGTAGTTAAAATACAAGGGGCGATACGGTAGCTCAGTGGTTAGCAATGCTACCTCACAACACCAGGGTCTCAGGTTCGATTCCACCCTCAGGTGACTGTCTGTGTGGAGTTTGCACATTCTCCCCGTGTCTGCGTGGGTTTCCTCCGGGTGCTCCAGTTTCCTCCCATAGTCCAAAGATATGCAGGTCAGGTGAATTGGCCATGCTAAATTGCCCGTAGTGTTAGGTGCATTAGTCAGAGGGGAATGGGACTGGGTGGGTTACACTTCGGAGGGTCGGTGTAGTCTTGTTGGGCCTAAGGGCCTGTTTCCACACTATAGGGAATGGAATCTAATCTAATCTAATCGTACAACCGAAGTAAGAGGAACTTAGAATAACAACTCAAATGGAAAACTTAACAGAATAATAGATATAGTAATTATTACTGATTAACTGCTCCAATATCGTAACATCCCATAAACACACCCCTTGGCAAAAAGGAAATTTCAGACACAGATTCTCACATGCAGTTCTCCAATCTAAGAGGAAAACATTAAGAGAAAATTCAGAGAGAGTTGCAGCCAGGAGACATTCACTGAAGCTTCCAATTCTGTTGAGACCCCAATGGCTCCTGCTTAAAGCTAAACCTCAAAACTAATTTTAAAAAAAACTAGAAAACCCAGTCTGTGAAAGCTGGCCACTGCCAGGCTGCATCCATTCTGCCAACTTTTAAGAAAAACCCAAGGCCTCACAATCTGTTTACTTTCTTAGAGACAGCTTGTTACCTCCGCCTTCCAACCGCTCTTTTAAAAAAATCGGGTCAAAATAATCTCTTGAAAGCCACATCATCATCATCATCATCATACATCTCCCCAAAGAACATCCTGTTCACAAAGCTACCAACCCAGCTCCCTCAAAAAAGGGTCAGTTGACCCTACATTAATTACGTTCACTGGGACACTGACCATCAACTATTCTAGAGGTGAAGATCCCAGTTGATGATCTCAAATAGAGTTGTGAATTCCAGACTAGGTCTGTGTCATGTCAAAGAATCTGCTTCCTCCTGTTTTCTCCAACCTTATCTATGCTGAAGACCTCATTTGTCACCTTTTAGAAACACAAAATGTGGCTAGGTAAATCTCTGGGGACTCCCTCTGACTTCAGTAAAGGTATTGCAACAGAATCGGTTACACTGTTTTGTTAGATTCCGTCTCAGCTTAAATTATATTTCTTTATCTTTGACTTAGCAACAGTTTTTGTCAACTGATCTATGTTATAATAGCACTTTTAACGAAGGAAAAAGAAAGCATTTCAAGACAATCCCCAGAGGAATAAGAAACACAAATTGAACAGAGAATAAACGGAGGTATTAGAAGGTGTGAACAAAATGAAAAAGCCAAATCGGGCAAACAGCAAATAGTATTTATTATCATCAAAAATAAAGAATTACTCATGAGATGAAAATGATGTGCTATAAATGTACAATCAATGGGACAACATTCGCACAGAGGACTGAGAAATGGCTCTGGGACTAATAATAGACACATCACTTTCAATGACTGGGGAGTGTGGAGAAGGAAGTTTAAAAGGTAACATAATACAGGGATGCACAGCCAGAACTGTGAAGTATTAAGACTTTACAATGTATTGATCAGACCACACTTGGATTGCTGGATTCAGTTCTGCTCTCCACAAATAAAACGGATGTACGCACATTAGTGAGTGTGCGGTAATGACCAACAAGACTAATCCCAATGGATTCCAGAAACCCAGCTTTACAATCTAGGGAGCAGGCGAAGACAGAAATCAAACATTAAATGATATTAATAAGTGATAAAGATTTTCCAGAACCACAATGTGACTGCACTTCAGCAGCTATAAAGCACGTTGGGATTGCCTGAGGATGTGTAAAGTGCAGAATTTTCATTTCGTTCTATAAAAGAGGACCTCGGCTTATGTCAGATTTCACTATTTCTATTATCTGTTTTGCTTGGTGAAAATTATTTCAACACTTTAATTAAGTGATTTCACCTCAAAACACCCAACTTTGGAAACTGACTTTGTTAGTGCTTCTACCTTTATCAGTCTCTCTCTTTCGGTCTATCTCTCTTGCACTGCCAATCTGTTTTCACTGCCATTCTCTCTCTGTGTCAGTCTCTGTTTTTTTTCTCCTGCCTGCCTGTCACTTTCTTCGTCGGAATCTGTCTTTCTCCCTTTTTGCATGTCTTTCTCTCTCTCTCCCATCAGTCTCGCTTCAGTCTCTTAACTCCATCAGTAGAAGGAAAATCTTTCATTTATAGGATGCATTTTATGACCACAGATGTTTCCATGTGCTTTACAACCAGTTAATTAAGTTTTGAAGTGTAATGCTGTTAAATTGTAGGAAATGCAATAACCAATTTGTGCACAGCATGTTCCCACAAACAAGCGTGTGATGATGACAGGACAATCGGTTTTCTTGTGCTGTTGACTGGTGAATATTGGCCAAGTGTGACTCCCCCACTCCATTTTGAAATAATGTCATTGGAGATTTACATCCAACTGATGCAGTTCGAGCTCCGATTAGCCACATCTGTCTAAACACAGTCAGCATTAGCCTGTCTCCAATTCCCATTAGAAGATTATCAATACCAACTTGACATTGTCCAGTAAGGGGAGATCACCTACAGGCAAGAAACTAGACAATTCTGAACACAAATGTGAGCTTCGACTTACAGAAAGGAAAAGGGAACAGAACTTCACTCACGCAACATCTTTAACAACATGTGGGCATCACGACCAAAAAAAAAATGACAAGGCTGATCCCAATGGATTACAGAAACTGGGCTTTATAATTGAGGGAGGCATTCGAGTGGAAACAGCTGTCATTGGGAGTCTGTCTGACTTGTAGTGCCCTGTCATAGGTAATGTCAGCTTCCTGCACTCCAATGACCTGGTCATCCCCCTCCTCGGACAACTGCTCCCATTCCTTCAGTCCCTCTGCATCCAGCCGATCATCTCACTGCCTGCTCCAATTGTGCAGAGCATAACATGCCAGGATAATGAGGGCACGCTCAGTCCAGACTATACTGGAGGACGGACACACACACACACACACACACACACACACACACCCCGCAGGCTGGTCCCAGCAGTGGAACCCATGTTTTTAGACATGAAACTGACACTTCCTCCAATTGCCCTGAGCATTGCTATTTCCTTTTAGCATGTTGCGTTGACGGAAAGAAAAGAGGTGGTTGGTAATGCAGATCATGCTGAACATGGGCACTGTGAACAGCATGGTTCCATCTACACCTAATCATTCCCATCCAGCTCCTCTACACACCCCCGTGTGGAGGTCACAGGCAATGACCACCTTCCCAGTTCCCGGAGCCTACGACGCTCTTCCGAATTCTACCCATGGTGCTTGAGTTTTTGCCCTGTCACCATCCTTATCCCCATCACTACTAATGCATCTGCTTTCCCCCCCCCCTATCATGACTCACAAGCCCACTGTCCCTAAAGGCACGTCCCCCTTGAAGCCTCCTAAAAATTCAGATGGACACTCAGGAGTGCTTTTCCTCTAAACCTCCAATTGAGCATGATTGACCAGACCCTTGACCGCTGTTATTGTATCTCCCTGACTTGTGGTATATGACTGCCTGGGGCTGGCTCAGCAGGACTGACCACTGAATACCCAATGGACTATACTCTGACAGATCCTATATCATAGGAGTTCGAAATGGACCGTGACAAAGTCCTCTGGACTGTGCCCGTGACTGATGGCAACCGGATCTCTCCCCCGACCTGACTGGCAAGTGGGGTGCTTGTCGTTGTCCCTGTCACAGACTTCTTAATGTGAGCTGCTGAGCGCCCTGCATACATCTTTGCTTCCCAGGCAGCTTGCAAGGGGTGCCAATGATAGGTGGATGAGAAATGGGAGAATTCCAAAAGAGGGACAATTCAGGTACATCCACGTAAGAAATAAATAGGGTGTACCCAAAGCCTGGATACCATGGACGACAAAGGATGTTAATGGTAAAAGGAAGAAAAAGGAGGCATATGCTGCATACCAGAATAATGATAGCAATAAAATCAGAAAGAGAGTCTCAAACACAGAAGAAAGGATAAGGCTGGAATAACAAAGGTTAAGAGGAAGCATGAGGAAAGCATGGCAGACTGAGCTAAAACAAAGAGTAATATGTTCTTCAACCATATTAATAGTAAAAGATCAAATAGTAAGAGATTGAAGCAAAAGATATGACAGAGGCACCAAATTAATATTTTGCTTCCACCTTTCACAAATTAAAAGATGGTGATAATGGCCCAGTTGAAAATGTGAGTGTTGAACAACTGAGCAGTACAGTGACAGATTAAAAATGAACTGCTGAAAAGGCTGGCAGCACTCCAGGTAGAGAAGTCACCAGCCCTGGATAGGATGCAGCCTAGACCGCTGAGAGAGGTAATGGAGCAAACTGCGGAAACATTGACAGAAATTTTGTTAGAACGCAGGATTCGTCTCAGGGGACAGGAAATGTGATGCCACTGTTTAAGAAAGGGGCAAATGTTAACTCCGGAACCTATGGATCTGCTAGCTTGACATTGATTGTGGGAAACTGATGGAAGCCAAAGAACAGGATAAGGTAAATACCTTAGAGAAAAATAAGTTGATAACAGACAGTCAGTATAGCTTTGTCAAGGGAAATTCAGGTCTGACAAACTTGACTGAGTTCTTTGATGAGGTGACACAAGCAGTGGATGAGGATTGTGCTGTGGATGTTATATATTTGGACTTTCAGAAAGCAATTGATACATTGCCACATGGCAGGTAAGTTAGCAAATTATGAATGGTTGGGATTGATGGGTTCTGGGCAGCATGGATGAGAAGTTGTCTAAAAGATAGGAAACAGAGGATAGATACAGATGGGCATTTCTCAGATTAGAGACGAGTTAAAAGTGACGTTCTGAGGGATCAGTGATGGGACCCTAGCCTTTCCTGATTCATATAAAAGATTTGGAGATGGGTGTTGAGGTTCACAGGAAACATCACAGAAGCGCTTCACAGGAGGCTCCCAAGCACTGAGGATGTCACCTAGACAGGGGACGAAACGTCTGCAACACAAATTCCCAGCTCGGCGAACAGATCCACAACAATGGGTGTTGACGGCAAAATCTCTAAATTTGTAGATGATTAAAAGCTAGGGAGAATAGTACACTGTGAGGATGATTCTGAGTGACTTCAGAAAGACATTTTTGGCAAATGGGCACACACATGGCAGATGAATTTCAATGCAGAGAAATGTGAGGTAATGCATTTTGGCATAAGACACAAGAATAGACAATGCAGTCTCAATGTATAACTTTGAGGGGAATCCAAGAGCAGAAGGACCTTCGGGTTCAAGTGCATGATTCTTTGAAGGTCAACAGACAAGTAAAAATGCTTGCTAAGAAAGCTTATAGGATCCATGTATTTGAAAATAGAGGCATAGAGTACAAAAGCAAGGAAGTGATGCCAGAAGTCATTAAACAGATCATATTTGGAATATTGTGTTCATTTCTGGGCATCTTAGCTAAGGTAAGATGCTATGCCCTGGAGAGAGTGCAAATTAGATTTACTAGGATGTTACCAGGAATAAGAAAAACAAAGAAAGATTAGAGAAATTGGGCTAGATTCCTTGGAACAGGGAAGATTAAAAGGTGACTGTACTGAAGTGTTCAAAATTATGAACAATTTTGACAGGGTAAAGAAGGATATTATATTTCCACTAGTTTGTATATCAGTAGCAAGTCGAAAAGTGTGGTGCTGGAAAAAATACAGCAAGTCAGGCAGCATCCAAGGAGCAGGAGAGACGATGTTTTGGGCATAAGTCCTTCATCAGGAATTCTGCCTGACCTGCCGTGCTTTTTCAGTGCCACACTTTTTAACTCTGATCTCCAGCATCGGTAGCCCTGACTTTCTAACAGTAACTAGATGTAACAAAATTCAAGGTTGTCAGCAAGAGAGCTAGGAGTGAGATGAGGAGAAACATCTTTACTCAGAGAGTTGTTAGGATTTGGAATTTACTGTCCTCGAGAGTAGCGAGGCCAATTCCACACAGATTTGTAAAAGAGAGCTGGAAAGTGATGACACTAGAGGGCAATGGCAATACTGCTGGTCATAGGGACTATCTGGGTCACTCTTTTGGGAGCCAGTGCAGGCAGGATGGGTCAAATGGCCTCCTTCTCTACTGTAAAATTCCATGATTCCATGACAGGCTACTAGCTATCTGATGCCAGTGCCCAGAGAAGAAGGGCACATGTGGCTGGTGCCTGTGGATCATGCCCTGAGATACTGGCACCTAGTGTGCGATATGGAGCTCATTTGGAGCAAACAACCAACTGAATCTACCAGGTACCCACTCTGATTTCCTGACGCTGAGCGGGTTTGGTGAATTTGGTCAGATGTGAGTGTGAATACGAACATTGTGGCATTGAAAATAAAGTTGCCATACTCTTACCAGACCTTAGGCTGCTTACTCATGAGGTGATGATGGTGGGAGTTTAACCTGAGGGTCACCACACCTCAGGCGAGGGGAGAGGTTGAGAAGGAGAGTCCTTCCTGGTAACATCAACTGTTGTCAGGAATTGAACCCATGCCGTCAGTGTCACTCTGCATCACAAACCAGCCGTTAACAAGGCATCATAAGACCATAAGACATAGGAGCAGAAATTAGGCCATTCAGCCCATCGAGTCTGTTCCACCATTCAATCATGGCTGATAAGTTTCTAAATTCCATACTTCTGCTTTCTCCCCATAACCCTTGATCTCCTTTACAATCAAGAACCTATCTTTCTCTGTCTTAACTATACTCAATGTCCTGGCCTTCAATAGATTATTTGTAAATGTAGTTCATGCCATTAGGATGACAGGGCTTTTGAAACCTTGGGGGCATTCTCCATCCCCACCCCAACCTTTTATGAGGCCCAGGTAAAGGTCCCACACTCAGGAGTATGAGCCACAGTGGAACCAATGAATTTTCTAATCCTTCTGTGGCAGTGAATTCCGTAGCTTCACCACTCTCTGGCTGAAGAAGTTTCTCCCTACCTCCGTTCTGAAAGGTCTTCCCTTTACTCGAAGGCTGTGCCCTCGGGTCCTGGTCTTGCCTACCAATGGAAATGTCTTCCCAACATCCACTCTGTCCAGGCCATTCAATATTCTGAAAATTTTAATTAGAATCCCCCTCATCTTTCAAAACTCCATTGAGTGTAAACCCAGAGTCCTCAAATGTTCCTCATATGTTAAGCTGTTCAGTCCTGGGATCATACTCCAGGGTCAGTCACATCCTTCCTGAGATATGGGGCAATAGACTTCGTCAATTGTCATCCCACTGCTGCTTAGTGATGTTTGATGTTGAGATAGGCTTCGCCTCACATCTCCGCACAGTCCACGTTGCTCAGACCCTTATAATATTCCACACTTTCTCTCTGACAGTCTCTCTGTCTCTCTCTCTCTCTGTTAGTCTCGGTTCTCAAGAAACCAATCTAAGTTTGTTTATTTCTCTGTCACAGTCCAGTTGTCAGCCTCTCTGTCTCTCCCTCTGAGCTATTACTGTGAGCCCTGGCAATTAAAACTCACCCCCCAATATACATCAGCCTCCAGAAATAAAACTGACCCAGATTTCCCTTCTTTAAATTCAGCACTGACTCCCCAGAGAGTTTGGAGCAGCGGTGTTAGAAATACAGTCCCGCTCACCCTCACCTCGTAACAGTGTGTAAAAAAAAAATAATGTGCCAGCAACTCAAAATTAAGCAGCTTTCCAGACAGTGCTGGGTCAAGCCATAAGCTTAGAGCTGCTGCACCACAGGGGCCAGAATTCAAATAAATAAGTCCAATTAGTTCTATCATTTTGTTTACTATCAACGAGGTTCTGTCTGTAGGAAATGGGGATGAGTGTCTAACATGCCTGATCTGAGCTTAAATAATTGTTCATCATTAGACCAACACTAAAATGTATTACCTAACAACGGATTTACTTAAAGAGAAAATCAATTGCAAATTTTTATCTTCAATGTACTCAACCATTTCATTGAGGAAGATGTGTTTGATTTGTTTATGCTGTTTTTAATCTTTTCTTCATTGATGCACATTTCCTGACTGACCCGCCCCCCTTGCCCTTCTGGGTCAGGTTTTAAGAGCCTGATAGTTATGAGTGTTGTGGAGAAAGAAGGGGCATCTGTCACGGGGAAACGCAGAAATACCAGGAAAAATGGAGCCTGGAGTCCCTGCTGAATATCTGATTCGCACTTCTCACTTCCAAACCCAGACTGAGAAGCAGGTGGATTGAGAGTGAACCCTACAGTACAGGACCGCAGGCAGGGGGGAATGGAAGGGGTTTGGGGGGGAGAGGGCAGGGGGGAGGTTTCAAAAGATTGTAAGAGGAGATATTGCAGGAGGGGGAGAGATCACAGGGGGAGAGATGGCAGGAGGAGAGATTGCAAAAGGAAGATGCTTTGTTGGGCAGATCACCTGTGGGGGGGTGGGGGGGATATTGTTGGCAGAGCATTTGCACAGGGAGGAATTGCAAGGGAAGAGGTCATAGAGGGTGAGGTCATAGCAAGAGAAATGCTGACGGTTTCTATGTTACAAAGATAGCAGCTCTCTCTCTGTGGCCATGCTTTGTACACATTTCTCCATACCTTAGGGTCCTTTGCTTTCCCCCTCAGTTGCTCATAAAGAACTTCTCATTTTCAATTTCAATGAGTAACGTATCCAGTGAAAAAATGAAAATGCAACGTTCTTCCCAGAGAACCCTCCACCTGTAATTGGCCCATGTCCCGAGAGTATCTGGCACTGAAAATTCATTGGTTCCACTGTGGCTCATAGTCCTGATTGTAGGGCTGTTGCCTGGGTCTCAGCCAACTCATAAAAGGTGGGGGGGAGGGTGGAGGGGAGGGGAGATGCCCCCAAGGTTTCAAATGCCCTGCTATCCTCGTGGCATGAACTACACTTCCAAATAATCTATTGGAAGTAAAGGGCTTTGGTTGTGTTTCTATGATTGGGAAAGATGTTAAGTCTTCCTTTCTCTGTAACTTTACACAATTTAGGGACAAAGCTGTTCATTGTTAATCTCGGATGAAGGGCACATGCCCGAAGCGTCGATTCTCCTGCTCCTCGGATGCTGCCTGACCAGCTGTGCTTTTCCAGCAACACACTCCCGACTCTGATCTCCAGCATCTGCAGCCCTCACTTTCTCCCAATCTCGAATGTGGCTTACTGTTGAATTTCCATCTGTTTTCCGGCAGTTCTTGCACCCACGGGTTTAGGGTCCAGGGAGCCTGCTGTTTCTCCCCCCCACCCCTCATTGCGCAGCCTATCTCTTAGCTCCCATTTGTTTGTCATTCCAGACTGTGAGGCTAGTACTGATTACTCTCCATGGGTATCCTGTAAAAAACCCTGAGCTTTTGACACTTCAGGCCACACACTCGAGAGTGTTTAAGATATTTTTCCAGGAGATAAGCAATTCATGCTGGTTCACTCTCACCTGGACCCTCAAATTAACAAGTGTTTCTAACATTGTGAACCGTCCTTCACCAACAGTAGTTAGCGTCAGTATTATCACTGTTCAGTACAATTAGGTAATTGCAGCAATTTGTAGCTGTTTAGCAGCTATAATATCCCAAAGTCCTTATTTTAAAGTATTTTAGACCACATTAAGCACAGCATTGTGCAACCACATCATGCATTGTCTGCCTGCATCACCTTTCCTTCTCATTTCAATTATATCATTGAGTGGATTTGAAGCCATCCCAACTCTTGACCTGGAAGTCCCTTCTCCACAATGATCTCAGTCAGGACAAGTGTCCCTGTGCAGCCCAAAATAGCCCCTATTGGTGGGGCAGAGAGAGAGAGAGAGGGCTTTGGTGTTTGGTTAGGTGGGCTTGTCCAGAATTGAGAACAGCTTCACAATCATGAAACCCTGGGCCAGTCAAAGGACAAGAGGGAAAGAAGGAAAGCCAAGTCAATATGGCAGCTCACATTAATGTTGGGACCTACTTGCAATGTGTAGCATTGGATTGGATTGTATGTCCTCTTGGGAAAACTGGACAGGGGTACAACCTGATATTACCCACATTGCCATGGCCCAGTGTTTAAATCATCTCCATGGTGATCTGGATAAAAGCATTGGTTGTGCTGCAGAGAAGTGAAAGGACAATTGCAAGTTAATCTCTACCACTAAAATATTCTTCTCAAATACTTATTTATGACCTGGTATCGTTAGCAATTTCCGTTTCTACACCTCCAAGACGTTTCTTTGAGTATAGATAAAGAATAATTATGAGCTGTGCAGATGATATCTTCACACAGATGCTGACTCTGTGAACTTGCTTTTATCATCTTGTTTTACAGGAGTTATATTCTTCAATGGCTGACAGATATAAGATTATTGACCCCTGACTATAGAGGGCTGGCACCACTAAGCATCATCCCCTATCTCTGCTGGAATTCACGGCCTGCAAAAAAGGGGTGGGAACAGATTCAAAGCAACTTTCAAAAGGCATTTCGATACGTGTACTATTTTAATTTTATAGGCGCCTTAAAATGATCCCAAAACATTTGACAGTTGTGTACATCTGGCAGGTTTTGCCAGTGGGTGATGTAAAAAAGAATTAGGACAAACGTTCAAAACCTGGATCAAATAGCTAGGTTCAAAGCAATTAACTGGTAGGAGACAGAGAAATAAAGAAACAGAGAGATTTAGGGAGAGCTGAGGGAAGAGGCATCTGAAGGTATATGACCGCCAATTGTGGATTTATAAAAATGGAGGATCGATGTAAACAAGGCAAGATTTCCCAAGCGCTGTGAAAGAGCAAGGGTGCTGGGACTAATGGTATAACTCTTTCAAACAACTGGAACAGACACAATGGGCCACATGGTCTCCTTCTGTGCCATGTGATTCAATATGGTGTCAGAGCTGAAATTGCTTATTGCTATAGCGAAGACGTGAAAGGGTTCAGAAAAGATTTGCAAGGATGTTGTCAGGGTTGGAAGGTTTGAGCTCTAAGGGGAGGCTGAATAGGCTGGGGCTGTTTTCCCTGGAGCATCAGAGGCTGATGGGTGGCCTTACAGAAGTTTATAAAATCATGAGGGACATGGATAGGGTAAATACGTAAGGCCTTTATCCCAGGGTAGGGGAGTCCAAAACGTGAGGTTTAAGTTGAGAGGGAAAATATTTATGAGGGACTTAAGGGGCAATTTTTTCGCACAGTGGGTGGTGTGTGCATTGAATGAGCTGCCAGAGGAAGTAGCGAAGGTTGGTACAATTCTATCATTTAAAAGGCATCTGGATGGATATGTAATAGGAAGGGTTAGTAGGGATATGGGATGAGATTAACTTAGGATATCTGCTCAGCTTGACAAGTTGAAACAAAGTATTTATTTCCATGTGTCACGACATTGGTCTTTTTACAAGGTTACTATGTCCTTGGGTATTTTTCCCCAGAGTGGGTAATTGGCCAGGCTCCAACTAGGCTGTGTTTGAGAGGTTTATTGGGGCCCTTTTTGTTTATCCCTAACAGATAATGCCTCCAGCTTCAGGCTTTCATGTCTTTAAACAAAATACAATCAAAGGTATGTGGCCAGTTATCTGTGTGGCTCGCCTTCGTTTAGATGAGAGTTTTGGAATCAGTTCAGCAGCAGTGTGTGTGAAGAAAGGCTGCTGGTTCTCTCCCTCCTTCTGCCCTTCTGACTTTGTAACCTGTAAGCTGTTTGTGTCATCTTTACACTTTGTGCTAAGGGGTCTGTTTATGGGGAATGTTGCAGGTATTTTCGGAATAGCATCATTAAGTCAGCATAGTCTGTCGGGCTTTCAGATAGGATAAGCTATCCAGTATTCTATTTTCTGTTCTTTGAGTTTCATTCCATAATTTTGTAAATAAATTCCACTTGTTTAAAACTTGGCAGTTGAATTAACTAATTCACTCCAGGAATATCAACTATACACATACCTAAACAAATAGCAAAGTTACGGTCTGGGTTACCTGCTTAAAAACTGTTCTGAGGAGTCAGGCCTGGTCCACAGCACATCCTGTATATCTCTATAACTCAAAGACACAGAGACTTTGGTGGGGTTTCACCTGACCTTGCATTTTAAAGTCACTTCTATTCTGCATCTATGTGATAAGGGCTGATTAACTCAGTGAGAAGATGGGTTAAGGAGAATCATTGTCGAGGGTATGGGAAATTCCCAATTACTTTTGTTTTCGCATCCCGCAGGCCATTTCTCCGTGTCCAATAACAGGGCCTAGGAAAGTGACTTGGGCTTTGGCAAAATCACATTTAGCTAGGTTTACCACCAAGCCAGCCTTCTGAAGTTGATCTGACAAGTCCGACAAATGCTGCAAAAGTGAGATTTGTGGCAGAATTGCACAGAAGATTCAGTGAGGCCCATCTCTATATTGGAAGCACCTCTCTCCATCTTGTATGCTTTTGCCAAGTAGCGAGGTGAATTTTCTCACTGGGTCATAGCGAATCACCAATTAAGGGGAACTATTGCTTGTTCACCACCTTACCAACACTACAATACACCTCATCAATATTTAGTCGGATATCTTACCAAACACGATGGGCGTTGAGAATATGAAGGATAGTATCAGGGTGTCTTCTGCTAGTGCTAGCAGAGAAGGATACTTTTTGATTTGATTTGACCTATTACTGTCACATGTACCGAGAAGTATTGTTTTGCATGCTAACCAGACAAATTATACCTTACTTGTGGGTAATAGAACAGAATGCAGAGTATACTGTTACATCTACAGAGAGGTTGCAGAGAAAAATCACCCCTAATAAATGAGAGATCCGTGCATAAGCTTGATAACAGTGGGGAAGAAACTGCTCTTGACCCAATGGTTCACCATCCTGTCCAGGTCCTTGCCCACAGAGGAGGTGGCCAAATCTCCTGCTGTTGTTCCCTTGTCTGGGACACATTTCCGGACTAATAGTGTTTGTCCAGGTGCATGACGGCCTTTTAAAGATGACGCCCGTACCAGAGGTACCAGTCAACTCTGAGATATCTTGGCAGTGGACAGTTGCTATGGAAACAGGGTGTGATGAGATCAGGAAAGAATGGGACTGAAGGGGCACTGTTGTGGTGAGGTAGGGTAACATCTAGTGAGAAAACTAATCGGTCTCACAGCAAAAAGCCCGTCAAAAAACAAATGTAATTGGCCTTAGCCAAACGTTGTAAAATTCAGCCCAATCACTTATATTCTCCTCTGTGCTAGCTACATCAGGAGAAATCAAAGACTGCATCTGTGACAACACTCATGATTCTAATCCATAAGCAACGTGTACCTGCACAACATGCTTATGAGAACAACCAAAATGTCTGCAAAGAACTTTATAATACAACATGTGTATGGGAACATCATTTCCTCCAAATTCCTCTCTAAGTTGCTCACCATGTCTTCATTATCAAAACCCTGTAGGAATACTTCTTTCACAGACTAGAAAGAATTTCAACTGTCACCATCTCAAGGGCAATCAGAGATTATGTTGACCTTGCCAATGACTCCTCACACCCCAGGAATGAATCCAAAGAAGTCCTGCAGCTGCAGTGTGTTCAAGTCAATGTCCTTACATTAGGGAACTGAGGTATATCTATTCATCCTGCCTTGGCTCAGCTATCTCAATGAAGACCAATGCTGTAACTGAGATTCTCCTTAACCTATCTGTCTCACTGAGTCAATCAACCAGTCCAGAAAGAAAAGTATAACTGGCAAACTATTTTTTTATATATCACTATATAAACAAACTGTTCACAGCAATGTACAATTTCTTTATCGCTGAAGGAATGAAGAGTGATTCACATTGAAGCACAGATGTCACTAAATCAGAGTCCATTGCTGTCAGATGATATTAAGATAGAATTAAGGTCAGAGCTGAAAGGAATGTTGGTAGGTGGTTGAACATGAGGCAATGTTAAACTAGTGTTTATGTCAAACTGGCCAGGGTTAGTTCCCTATGGGAGATGTGATAGTTTGATTACCATTTAATCACAGGCAGCTACATGGACAATTGCTGAGGTCACTATAAGATTCCATCCATTGTCCTATCTATGGTCAGACAGAGTGAAATCCCTCGTGGGCCAGCAAAATATTGGATTACATGATGCACACACAAAGCAAAATGTGTGCAGTCAATGACACCCTGAATTGTGGGAAAGCCTGCAGTTTGTATAGATCCTCAGTCTCACTTCAATTCCTTATCTCCGAAAACAAGGAAGGAGATGAATCTGAATACAGTTTTAAAAACAACTAAGTCTATCCCTCTCACCCCAGCCAGACATGACTCAGTTGGAAGCTATCTTTTACTCAGTTATGGATTCTAGCCCCATTCAGAAAACTGGGAGTTTTCATTGAATCCCGACAGTGTGGACATGAGCCATTCAGCCCATCAAGTCCACACCAACCCTCCTAACAGCATTCCACTCAGAACCATTCGCAGCCTTTGCAACACTCAAGAAGCTTGACACCATCCAGGACAAAGCAGCCCGCTTGATTGATACCACATTTACAAATATTCACTTCCCCTGTCACTGACGCTCAGTAGCATCGTGTGTACTATCTACACGAGGCACTGCAGAAATTCACCAAAAAATCCTTGGATAGCTCCTTCCAAACCATTTCCATCTAGGACAAGAGCAGCAGACTCATGGAAACACCACCCCTTGCAAGTTCCCCTCCAAGCCACTCACCATCCTGACTTGGAAATATATTGTCGTTCCTTCAATGATGCTGGGTCAAACTCCTGGAATTTCTTCTCAAAGGGCATTCTGGGTCTACCTCCGGCATGTGGACTGCAGCTGTTTAAGAAGCTAACTCACTACCACCTTCTCAAAGATAACCTGAGATGGCAGGAAATGCTGGTGACACTTATATCCCATGAGTGAACTAAAATCAAAATTTATACTGGCTATTAAATGACAACTTTGTAGGAGGTGCTACCTTTCAGATAAAATGGAAGACATTATTTGAAGAAAGTTGTGGGTTTTCTTCCCGGTGCCCTGGCCAATATTAGTCCCCCAATTACAAAATGGATTACAAGTTGATCATATCGCTTTCTCTGGGACCTTTCTAAGTACATAATTTAGTTTTCACATTTGCCAAACAGTTCAAAGGTAATTGATTGGGTTGCAAAGCACTTGTAGATATTTTGATGGTGTGATATGTGTTTAAAAAAAGATAAGTTCTTCCGCTCTTTTCTCTAACGGAACTTGAAGGTCATGGAAACCCATAACATGTATCATAACAAGCAAAGTTATCAAGGTATTTGTCAGGAGAAGGGCATTTGAGGATGTACACTGTAAGGCATTGATCCACACGCGTACTTATTTAAGGGTGTTGCTTTGATGAATTTTAAGCTGTATAAAATGTCAGGGCTTATTAAAATGTAAGAAAGAGGTGAACCTGTGGCTTGGAAAGGGACATTGCAAATAATCATAGAAACCAAAATGGAGAAATAAAACCTCTTGCATCTATTCAGATTTGTCATCTCAGAGCATCCCAATGTACTTCAAAGCCAATGAAGTATTTTAACTGTTTGGACAATGGGAACATCATTAAATTGTGCACGGCAAGTTTCCACTAACTGCAACAAAATATGAGACAAGATTGTTTTTTGATAGTGTTGGTTGATGGATACATTTTGCCCAGAAGAGCTCCTGGATATTAAAGTACTTTGAAGTCACTTAGCTACTGTCACCTCAAGTACTTCAGGTCATGTTCAGCTTTGAATAGACTGAAAGTAAAGCTTCATGTCCCTTGATTTTCAAACACTCCCAGCACATGCACAAGATGGATTACATTCGAAGTAAAACAACCTCTAACCTCTTATGCCATATACTTCTAGTCTGTTAAAGAACTTTGAACTGTTGCATCAAACTCCCAGGTAACAGTGAATCCTCACTTAAAGCCAAGGTTGTTTTTCCAAAAATCACAACTTTGTATGAAATGACTTCAATTGAAACGTTGCTGAGAAAAAAAACACATTTTGTCAATAACTTTTCTCTTGCTCTGAACAGAATACTTTGCAAACAGATATCAAAAAGGTAGGGGAAACAAAATTTATACTGTACAAGAGGAGAGTGCTGATTGGTTGACAGCTCTGTTTGGTAGAGGCATTGACATGAGCAATGCCGCAATTTGGCGATGACTGACAGTTAACTGTCAAGCTTTGTTAATATTTTAAACTTGCCAAGTTGACTCTGATTGGTCAAGGCATTGCCCTAAGAAGTGAACCAGAAAATGGCTGTAAGCCTTTTAGTTTAGTTGCAACAGGTGCAGTTTGTGTGCATGTTCCTTCTCTCTACAAAGAACAGGGCCCTATGTATTCATATATGTAACTTACAATGTACAAAAGTGTAGCACTGTAACAGACAAAGCTATGTAAAATTAGGCCATTCAGCTCATTGAGTCTGTTCTGCCATTTGGTCATGTTGATATAATTCTTAATCCCATTCTCCTGCCTTCTCCCGTAATCCTTGATCCCCTTCCCAATCAGGAACCTATCTATCTGTCTTAAGTACAACCAATACCTTGGCCTCCACAGCCTTCTAAGAAAATGGGTTCCACAGATCAACCACTCCCAGCTGAAGAAATTTCTCCTCACCTCACTTCTAAAGAATCATCCCTTTTCCCTGAGGCTGTGCCCTTGGGTCCGAGTTTCTCCTCCTTGTGGAAACATCTTCTCCACGTTCCACTTTATCCAGGCCTCTCAGTATTCTGTAAGTTTCAATAATAACCCTGTGCCAACCTTTTAAACTTCATCAAGTACAGAATCAGAATCCTCAATCACTCTGATTATTTAGCAAACGTTGCTCAATCACATCTAATGTTGAACACTGTTTTGAGCATAAAAGCATGTGCAGGTTGGATACAGTCAGTACCTTGAGTGTGAACAGCCAAAGGCATAAGTTATTTAATGTAATCTACCAGTATTTTGCACACACAGCCTACCTGGCATCACACTGGCACTGAAATCCATATGCCACATTACTCATTCACATGATAAGCAGATACTATCCATAAGAAGAGCATGGGAATAGTCAAGTCTAGAGATAATGGAGGCATGGATGAGAATTTCAATTGAGCTGGGAGCTGAAACGGGTGAAATTACAGAGGTTGAAATACACTGAAGGAGCAGTGATATTTGTGGGGGGAATGTGGAGGTGACGGTGTCCCTATCCTATTTTTGACGTTCTTAGTGGTAGAGGTCATGGAATTTGGAAATGTTATACAAAAGTAATGAAGAGAAGTAGAGGTGGGGATATTTTAAAGATATCAACATGTAAGACATTGAAAAGGTGGCCAAGAATGAGAGTGTGCATGGACTTTGAAACAAGGATTAGATTACAGATTCAGTGCATAGGTGGCGAAGATGTGAACAATGGCTTTGAGTGAAGGTCAAGGCACAGTATCTGACCTGGGTGTATGTCGTGTCACATTGTGGATGTACTCTTTAATTGATCTGGATCTTAAAGATACATTTGGAAAAAAATGTTATATGTAATTATGCATCTGGTATCATAGAACGCATTTACAACTAAATCATATTGTACAGAAGGTTCTCATTTAAAGTTACCCCGTTTAATGTTTGTTTTGCTTTAACATTGGTAGTTTAACATACCTGTAATCAGACTGAACTTCACAAAATCTGTTTCAATGACATTTCCCATGTGATCGGCATTGTTGTGGAAGGTCTATTGTGCTCCTTAGTCCTGATTAATGATTAAGACACTGGTCAATTCCAAAAGATGGCGAACTGTTTCTCTGGGTTTCATTTACTTCAAATTTATTGAGAAACAGGCAGGAATCTTCTTCAGAATGCACCATTGTTGAGCATTCCTCCAGGGATTCATTGACTATGTGACAGATAACCACCATGGAAATTTCAGGTGAATAAGAGCATACCAGAAATAATTTTGCTTTTAATTGGCGACAGTCTCAAAAGCTCTTCTCCCATGTTGACTAGTTTGATTTAGTCCAGTTAATTTTTAAACAAATCTACATTTTTCTCATTAAATCCAAGGTTTCAAGTCATATAAAGCACTGATAATTGGTTGAAAGGAAATGCTCTCAGGAGCTAATTTCATAGAAGCAGTACTGTTGCCTCCAAAATCTGGTACCCACTGCTGAATGTCATTGAGAACTTCTATAATTATTAATTTGCCATTCCCGGTTATCCATTCTTCTATACATAACCCTATCAACTTTCCGTTGGATTTCAGCTTGTAACACACTTCAAATTATCCATTATTCAAACTATAAACCACTTGGACAATTATATTTCAGCCTGTAATTACTCCCAGGTATCTGTTGTAGCAAATATGAATCAACTGAACTCCTTGATTAGATGCCAGCATGTAATTCACTTCCAAATATCCATTATTCTGTACATAAACCATCAGAACCTCTCCATTATGTTCCAGCCTGTAATTTACTGCAAGGTATTTGGCTTTCAATGTGTGAATCTCCAAACACAAACATGTACTTGTGTGCATGTTTGCAAATAGGTATATGTGTACATGCCTATGTGCATGTAAATGTTTGAGTCCGTGTGTGCATACATGATACATGAAATTAGAACTGGAATTTGCTGTGATTTTTCATACACTTACCTCACCTCTCCCTCTGTGCTCACTGCACTCACGCCTGAAGAATAACCACTTGGACAAGCTAAGGAATCTTGATGATGGCATATGACTGTGGCTGACAAGGAGTCAAGAGAGAGAGAGAGAGAGAAGTAAAGGGAGAATGAGGGGATTAAAGTTTGAAAACATATTTCAAAGTAAAATTCATGTTGTCTATAATAAGATGATGGTTATTGACTATAACTCTCAAAATGCAAACCTAACTAAACCACCACTTTAATTGATATAGAGCGGTGCTGGAAAAGCACAGCTGGTTAGGCAGCATTCGAGGAGCAGGAATAATAAAAATAAACATCGATTTTCCTGCTCCACGGATGCTGCCTAACCGGCTGTGCTTTTCCAGCACCACTCTAATCTCGACTCTGATATCCAGCATCTGCAGTCCTCACCGTTGCCTACTTTAATTGATATGTCAGACTGAGCTATCCTTGAACTAATTCTTCTCTAGTTGAATGGGACCCCATGAAACTCAATTTGGGATCTATTCATGGTTTGCTTCACATCTTCCACTATTTAGAGTCATAGAGTCTTAGAGATATACAAGCACAGAAACAGACCCTTCAGTCCAACTCGTCCATGCTGACCAGGTATCCTAAAAAATCTAGTCCCACTTGCCAGCATTTGGTCCATATCCTGTAAACCCTTCCTATTCATATAACCATCCAGGTGCCTTTTAAATGTTATAATTCTCACTTCCTTTTGGGAGCACATCCCACACATGAGGTGGCACAGTGGCTCAGCGGTTAGCACTGCTGCCTTGCAGTATGAGGGACCCAGGTTCAATTCCAGCCTCAGGTGACTATCTGTGTGGAGTTTGCATGTTTTCCCTGTGTCTGTGCTGGTTTCCTCCCACAATCTAAAGCATGTACAGGTCAGGTGAATTGGCTATGCCAAGTTGCCCATAGCTTTAGATGCATTAGTCAGGGGTAAATGTAGGAGGGTGGGTGTGGACTTGTTGGGCTGAAGGGCCTGTTTCCATACTGTAGGGAATCTAATCATGCACCACCTCTGATTGAAAATGTTGCCCGTTAGGTCCCTTTTTGCCCACTCGGAATATCTTTCTAGTATTAATTAAACTTTGTCAAATTAAATACTCTGGGGGAAACTGCTTTAGTCGCGAGAATGACAAACAAATTGCGGCAGGCTATCAGTTATCCCAGAACTGCCATACAATGCTTGCTCACACACAGGCTCCAATTTCAGCAAAAAAGACAAAGCTTCAAACTCTATGAGAAAAACTTCCAACACCACGACAGGTAGCATTCGGTATCAAAGGGTCGATTGTTCCGAAGAAAGACACTGGGGCACAAATTGGACAGGCTGAGGCTTCTCAATATCCAACATGACTGGAGGGTGGTTTTAAGAAGAGATATCCCATTTCCTGCTGGGACGAGAATCAGATTCTGAATTATCAACGTCAATGTCTTCAGCAGCCTGTGAAAAATGTCTCGAGTGTTACGCAAAGGTATAATAACCCATCATCAGGCTTGACAAGCTGACAGGCCTCTGGGCAGGCACTTTCTTTTGCAGTGGACTGTAAAATCTAGGTGATGGGCCACTGTTTACACCCAATGTGAGATGTCACTGTAGTGTTGAAATGGGCAGGAGATGGGGGTGTGAGATATTGAATGGCTTATGTTGTTTCTTCTGCTCACTTAGTATGGAACACCCACCTGACAAACTGAACCTTTTGTACTGGGGTGGCATCTGGATTAAATTGTATTAAATGAAGCTAATTGACCAATTAAAGTAAATCAACGAGTCACATGTGATAAATTGGATTAGGATTCACTCTCGTGTGACTGGATGAGCTAAGCTACAGTAAGACCTGACATTGTCTGTGCAGAAGGATATGCCCCAAATTACTGAAGCAAAAACAGCAAATGCTGGAGATCTGAGAGAGTAACAGAGTTAACGTTTCAAGTCTGAATGTGACTCTTCTTCAGAACCGCTTTCAGGGTGAAGTGGGGTGTGAGGGGTCAGGGGACTATGAGGTGGGAAGCCATGGAGGGGAGATCTTCAGAGGAGATGAGGTCAGTGACAGTCCTAGGAGCTGAAAAAACTACGCCATGTTCTTCGCAACCTGCAACACATTATCAATGAGGGAGAGCACCTCGCCAAGACCTTCCCCACACCTCCACTACTCACCTTTAAGCAGCCACCAAACTTTAAACAGGTCATTGTTTGCAGCAAACTGCCCAGCTTTCAGGACAACACATACAAACTTGTCACGGTGGACGCTGCAAGACGTGTCAGAGTGTTGACATGGATACCACCATTATGCGCAGGGCCACCTCCCACAATGTATGTGGCAGGTACACATGCAACTCAGCCAATGTTGTCCATCTTATACACTGCAGGCAAGGGTGCCCTGAGGCATGGTATGTTGGTGAGACCGAGCAGAGACTACGGCAACGGATGAATGGACACCACACAACAATCACCAGATAGGTGTGTTCCCTCCCAGTCAGAGAATGTTTCAGCGATCTGGGACATTTGACCTCGGACCTTCGGATGACCATCCTCCAAGGCAGACTTCGGGACAGGCAGCAATGAAAAGTGGCCGAGCAGAGGCTGATAATCAAGTTTGGTACCCATAGGGAGGGCCTCAACTGGAACCTTGGGGTCATATCACATGACAGGTGACCCCACTGCACTACACATATGCTCTCTCTAACACACACACACACACACACACACACACACACACACACACACACACACACACACAATCTGACAGACCCATACCACTCACACAGATCCTCTCTTATACACAAGTTCTCTCTCATATGCTCACACACGCACTGCCACACTCACATTCATGCACACACCCTCTCACAGACTTATACTCCTTTACACTCACACTTACACACATACACACACTTTCTCACAGACACACATAAAACCCCCGCCCCAACCCCGTACACACACACATATAAGTTTGAAGGGTGAACCTGTACTTGCAGAATTACATTTTATTTTGCTCAAAAACTGCATGAATCCATGTACGATTCTGTAAATCCATTTCTTTGATTAGAGTCAGTCTGAACATTGTGACACAGACAGTCTCACACCGGGCACCTCACATCTTCAATGCAGTAGGAATGCAGTCTGGGCCAACATGACACCAATTGTTAAAGTTCACTTGAGAACGTAACTTTAAAAACGTTCTGCGATTTAATTATGGAAGAACTGAGACCAACATGTTCATTCTAAATGATGAGAGACTTAACAAACAATCCAGTTTTTTTTCAATATATAATTTCAGTTTTATCCCACTGTAAACCTTTGCTACAAGTTCTGTGTCTTATGATCTTATATTACACAACCATCTGATGAAGGAGCAGCGCTCCAAAAGCTAGTGCTTCCAAATACACCTGTTGGATTATAACCTGGTGTTGTGTGATTTTTAACTTTGTACACTTCAGTCCAACACCAGCATCCAATTAGTCCTACAAACAGCAGGTTGATGTTCATTGGTCAGAGAGGGAGTGACTGAGAGTTACCACCCAGTCTTTGCAAGGTAAGCAAGTTTTGAGAAGAGTTGTAGCTCAGGTTGAGGTTCTGGATGTAGGTTTGCTCGCTGAGCTGGAAGGTTCATTTTCAGACGTTTCGTCACTTTGCAGGGTAAAGGTTCTGACTCAAAACACTAACTCTGTTTTTCTTCCTCTACGGATGCTGCCAGTCCTGCAGAGTTTCTCTCGTGCTTTCTGTTTTGAATTCAGATTTCCAGCATCTATTATCCCAAATAAATGCCATTTTTTGTGCTTAGTAAATATTCCTACTGCAGTACTTTGTCTTTAAGTTGCTCCCTGGCTATTTCCTGTTGCTGATTTTCTGAAACATGATGTGATAAATTATTCAAATCACATAAAATGAATAAGCTGTTTGACCTTTGCGTAAATAAACTTAATTGCGGACATATCTAAGTAGAAAACGATTCTAAACTTATCACTCCCTTATGCATTAGAAGCAAAAAAAAACACATTCTGGTTTTAACATATAACGAACCTAGTATAATGTTAAACTAAGTAGATTGTAGAGCACACAGCCACATACTTAACCATCTTCCAATTATGTTATACTGCTCAATGACTCCTGGTGGGACTAAGCTCTATGTTCTCATAAAGGCATTTCTCCTCAGGTCCTTCTTAGATTTTTTTTAACAAGATCAAATATTTATATGGTATCTTTAACCCAATAAAGCATTTCAAGACATTTTGCAGGGACATTATAAACAAAATATGGCAATGCACCACAAGACATTAGCATAAATGACTGAAAGTTTGATCTCAGAGGTAGAGGGATGGAGAGATGGCGGGCGGTTGTGGGGGATCTTCAGAAACTGCGTCTAGAAAGCTGAAGCAACAGCTACCAATGGTTGAGCAATTAGTATCAGGAACAAAGACACAGAATTCTGGAGAAACTCAGCAGGTCTGGCAGCATCTCTGGAGAGAGAAACAGCATTAATGTTTCCAGTCTGGTATGACTCTTCCTCAGGCGCTCTTGTCTTCAGTTCTGAAGAAGTCATACCTGACTAGAAACATTAACTTGTTTCACTCTCCACAGATGCTGCCAGACCTGTTGAGGTTCTCCAGCATTCCCTGCATTCCTCTGAGATTTTAAGCATCTGCGGTATCTTGCTTGTTAACTCTAGGCAGCTAGTCAGCATGCTTGCTATAACAGGGGAGAAATTCGCACAACTGTGCTCACATGAAATGTCTTCTACCTTATGGTGTGCTGGCACAAGGAATAGTTTATCAGATTTTTCAGTTTTAGTCAGAACCTTAAGGAAAATAAGTACAGGGCATCAAACTGAAAAGCTGCTAGTCTGTCCTACAGTGACAGTATGCTCAGCACACCACAACACGTATGTCATGACGTCATCAGGATTAATGTAACTCTTCTGGCTTTCTGCTCCCTTTGCTTGATTCCTGGCTCCGAGCTTCCCTCTCTCCTTCTCTCATTCCCTGCTTCTCAGTCTCCCACGGGTTTAGCTTGTCGCTTCGGAATGTGAATGTGTCAGAGCAGATGTAACGTCGCAGAGCTGTGAGATACATAGCTCGGTCTGTGCCTTGCTCTGTATCTGCAGAGAGCCGTCTTTGTGTTCGCTGAGTTAGTCAAGTATTCAGTTACCCCACCATGCCCCCCCCCTGCCCACAGTGGCCTCTTTATGGAAAGAAATAAAAAGTCGAGAACGGAAATAGGGAAACATTTTTATTTGGGAACTCACTGTCTGAACTGGTAGTAGTGGCAGAACTCAGAAGGTAGAACATTACAGCGCAGTACAAACCCTTTGCCCTCGACGTTATGCCTACCTGTGAAACCAATCTGAAGCTTATCTATCCTACACTATTTCGTTATCATTCACATATTTATCTGATGACCATTTAAATGCCCTTAAAGTTGGTGAGTCTACTACAGTTGCAGGCAGAGCATTCCACACCTTTACTACTCTCTGAATAAAGAACCTACCTCTGACATATGTCCTATATCTATCACCCCTCAATTTAAACTATGTCCCCTCATGCTAGCCATCATGATCCAAAGAAAAAGGCTCTCACTGGCCAGCCTATCTAAGTCTCTGATCATCTTGTATGTCTATATTAAGTCACCTCTTAAACTTCTCTCTAATGAAAACAGCCTCAAGTCCCTGACATTACGTTTTTATAAAGTACGTAGATGTCCACTTGATGAGCTATGACCTGCAGGGCTATGGACAGGGTGGAGGAAAGGCTGAGCAGTTCTTTATTGACTGGCACAGATGCGATGGCCTGAATCAATGTTATATATCATTATTGATAATGTGGAGGTGCTGGTGTTGGACTGGGGTGGATAAAGTTAAAAATCACACTGTACCAGGTTATAGTCCAACAGGTTTATTTGGAAGCACTAGTTTTCAGAGTGCTGCTCTATTGTCAGGTAGCTAGTGGGGCAGGATCATAGGGCACAGAACTTATATTAAATGATCACAATGTCATACAACTGGTGTGATATATTGAACAAACCTAGATTGCTGTTAAGTCTTTCATCTTTTAGAATGGGGACGCAGGTTTCAATTCATTAATATGTAAATCCTGGAACTTCTTTCAAGTCACATTCCTGAGATAACTTAAGGTGTTATAAAAAATGGTGACATCTCAGCTTAGACAATGCATTAAAGGTGTGAGGTTAGAGTCTGTAGTAGCCCAGTCTTGAGTCAGACTGGCTTTATTTCCAAAGTAGGAATTTATAAAATGTCACATGGATTATAAAAAATATTGACTGCCAACAGATTGTGTGCTTTTTGAACAAAATAGAATGTATCTGCAAATACAAATCTGCAAATGCAAATTCACCCATTGACTTATATGGGTGTGCGCATGTGTGTGGAAGAGGGAAAGAGTGTGATTGTGTGTGTACACGTGCTTGATAGAGCGTGTGCATGAATGTGATGGAGTATATGCCTGCAAGAGGCCGTGCACATGGGTGTGAGGAGTGTGTATGTGTGTGCCTAAGAAAGAGCATGTGTGTGAGAGAGGGTCTGCATGAGTGTGTGAATATATAAGAATGTGCGTCTATGTGTGCTTGTGTGTGAATGTGTATGTGAGAGTGTACAGTTTATTGGGGTCACCTGTAGTGTGACATGATCCCAAGGTCCCGGTTGAGGCCACCCCCTATCAGCAATCTAGATTTGTTCAATATATTGAATCAGTTGTATGACAGAAAGATATTTTGCCACAAATTCTGTGCCCTATGATCCCACTCCACGAGCTACCTGACAAAGGAGCAGCGCTCCAAAAGCTAGTGCATCCAAATTAACTTGTTGGACTATAAGCTGGTGTTGTGATTTTTACACATTATTGATGACTGTTAATGTTGAGACACATGTGGAACAACTTACAAACATACAAACAAGCAGCAAGAATAGTCATAGAACCATACAGCATGGAAACAGACCCTTTGGAACAACTCATCGATGCTGAGCAGACATCGTAATCTGACCTAGCCCCATTTGGCCTATATCCCACTGAACCCTTCCTGTTCATATACTCATCCAGATAGCTTTTAAATGTTGTACTTGTACCCACCTCCACCACTTCCTCTGGCAGCTCATACCATACACGCACCAGTCTCTGTGTGAAACATTTACACCTCAAGTCCTTTTTAAATCTTTCCCCTCTCAACCTAAACCTATGTCTTCTGGTTTTGGACTCCCCCACCCTGGAAAAAAGACCTTGGCTATTTACCCTATCCCAGAAGCCTTCTTAATCACCTTATCTACCTCCCTTGCCAAGTTCAGGAATCTGAGGTTATGCACACTAAGATCCCTTTGTTAATCAGAACCTTTATTTGGACACTTGAGCTTGGTCTGCCATTCAATAAGATCATGACTGGTCTGATTGTAACCTCAAATCCACATCTCTTCCTATCCTTGATAATCTGTCACCCCCTCACTACATATGAATCTCCCCAAGTTTAAAAATATTCAAAGATTGTTCTTCCATTACCTTTTTCAGGAACAGAGTTCCAAAGACTCACAGCCCTCTGAGAGAAAACAGTTTACGTCATCACTTATGAAATGGTGGACCCTGACTATTTAAAGCAAGACCCCCAGTTCTAGACTTCCTCTTAAAAAGAGACACTTACTCTATCAAGTCCCTTCAGGATCTTTTATGTTTTAATCAATTCACCTTCTGCTTTTCTAAAGTGCAGCTGATACATGATGTCACCAATGTCCCAATCTCTCATTAGAAGAGATGACCAGTAGTGAGTTTAATGATCACCAGATCTCAGGCAAGGGTGAAGCTGAGAAGGTAGAATGATTATGGGTCCTTAGCTGGTGATGGAATGGAATCTCTGCTGTTGCTATCACTCTACATTAGAAGCCGGCCATCCAGCCAACCAAACTAACCAGCAGCCTGCAGCTGATACAAGCCTAGATCATCCAACTTTCAACCTGCCCATTCCAGGTATTAGTCTGGTAAACCTTCTCTGAAACGCAAACAATACATTTACAAGTAATGCCATTGCCATTCACAGAAGGACAGATTGTTTTAACTAATGCCTTTTATAGCTTCCTTATTTTGGTATTCAGTTCACCTCGTACTATGTGATGACATTCTGGATGTAAGCTTGCTCACTGAGCTGGAAGGTTTGTTTTTAGATGTTTTGTCACCATATTAGGTAACATCATCAGTGAGCCTCTGGTGAAGTACTGGTGTTCGTGACCTGCTTTCTATTTATGTGTTTAGGTGTCCTTGGGGCATGTGACATCATTTCCTGTAGTGACATCATTTCCTGTAGTGATGTAATTTCCGGAGGTGACGTCATTTCCTGTTTGTTTTCTCAGAGGATGGTAAATGGGGTCCAAGTCAATGTGTTTGTTGATAGAGTTAAGGTTGAAATACTATGCTTTTAGGAATTCTCCTGCGTGTCTCTGTTTGGCTTGTCCTCGGATGGATGTGTTGTCCCAGTTGAAGTGGTGTCCTTCCTCATCTGTATGTAAGGATACTAGTGAGAGTGGGTCACTCACACCAGAGCTTCATTGGACACTCACTGATGACGCTACCTAGTATGATGACAAAACGTCTGAAAATGAACCTTCCAGCTCAGCAAGCAAACTCACATCCAGAACCTCAATCTGGGCTATAAATCTTTGTCAAACCCACTGATAACATTGTATTAGTTTTCCTAATTACTTGCTGTATGTGTATACCAATCTTTTGTGATTAATGCACAAGGATACCCAGATATCTCTGTATCTCAGAGCTCTGAAATCCCTCACCATTCAGGTAATGTGCTTCTTTTGTATTCTTCTTTCCGCCCTGGATAATTTCACAGCTTCCTACATCATACTCCATTTGCCCCATCATTGCTAACTCACTAAACTTACCTATATCTTTTTGTAGCTTCCTTATGCATTCTTCACATTTACTCTGCAACCTGTCATCAACAAATTTAGCATCTATAACTTATTTCTGTTCATTGAAGGTATAAATTAAAAACACTTGAAGTCTCAGCATTGATTCTTTGGCATACTGCTTATTCCATCTTGCCAAATGTAAACCAAAACTCTCTGCTTCCTATTAGCCAGCCAATCTTCAATCCATGCCAATATACCCTACCCTTAAAGTCATGAGCTGTTGTTTCCCACAATAACCTTGATGGAGCAATTTATCAAATGACTTCTGGAAACCTAAGTATAATACATTCAACAGTTTTCTTTTCTCCACAGTACAAGTCAGTTAGTGTAAGTCTTCGAGATATATAGCACAGAAATAGACCCTTCAGTCCAGTTTGTCCATGCCAACCAGATATCCTAAATTAATTTGGTTCCATTTCCTGTTCATGTACCCATCTAGATGCCTTTTAAATGTTGTGATTGTATCTGTCTCCATCACTTCCTCTGGCAGTTTTTCCATACATGCACCACCCCCTTGTGTGAAAATGTTACAACTTAAGTCCCTTTTAAATCTTTCCCCTCTCACCTTAATCCAATGCCTTCTAGTTTTGGACTCCCCTACCCTTGGGAAAAGTCCCTTGACTTTTCATCCTATCCATGCCCCTTATGATCTTTTAAACTTCTATTAGGTCTTCCTTCAGCCACCGACACTCCAGGGAAAACAACCCCTATAACTCAAACCCTCCAACCCTGGCAACATTCTTGCAAATCTTTTTTGAACCCTTTCAAGTTTCACAACATGCTTCCTACAGCTGGGAGACCAGAAGAACTCCAATAGATTGATCAAATATGATTTGGCTTTCATAAAACTACACCTGATAACTTGAACTTCTGTAAGTGTCTGACTGCAACTTGTTTAAAAATAGTTTCTTACATTCCCGCAAGCTAAATGTTCTGTAGTTTTCTGCCGTCTATCTCCTGCCCTTTTACTCTGATTGAGCTTTCAGGGTTCTTGGAATACTCTCTCCCACCGATTTATACACATTTATATCAACAGGGCAAAGAGTTCATAAAGACTGTTGTGCACAAAGATGAGGACAGATTCACCTCTCTCTGCAACCTCAGAATGATCTCATCAAATCAACATGAAATGCTACCTCTCCATTCACTCTCAAATGATGTTAGACCTGGTGAACATTTCAAATAGAATATGCATTATTGTCATGTGTATTCCACTGTAGAATTACAGAGAAAAGCTTTCACACTGTCTGCTTTTATGGCCCCATCTTAGTGACAAGTACTTTGGTACAAATCATGGGTACAAAAGAGTAATAAAAATTAGTTGCATTACTTCACAGAGTTGAAAAAATAAGTTAGAAATAAGGCATTATTCAAGAAATGGCATTCCAGTCAGGTAAAAAATTTCAAATAAACATTATATTACAGCAGTTCAGTGCAGGGCCTCCGCATGTAGTGTGAACACCCATGGCAGACCCCAGTCTAAAAACTGTCCCCGCTCTGCTCCAAGCCACCAGCTCACTCCCTACCAGCACTCAACTGCTTCGAGGTAAGTTCCAGGACAGTCACTCCCACATCACTTTCCACAGTTCTGGGCATCGCTCCTCTCACACTGCTCCAGGACTCACTCCCCTCACACTGCTCAAGGACTCACTCCCCTCACATTGCTCCGGGACACTGTCCCCTCAAATTGCTCCGGGACACACTCCCCTCACACTGCTCCGGGACGCACTCCCCTCACACTGCTCCGGGACTAACTCCCCTCACACTGCTCCAGGACACACTCCCCTCGCACTGCTCCGGGACTCACTCCCCTCACACTGCTCCGGGACACACTCCCCTCGCACTGCTCCGGGACTCACTCCCCTCACACTGCTCCAGGACACACTCCCCTCACACTGCTCCAGGACACACTCCCCTCACACTGCTCCAGGACACACTCCCCTCACACTGCTACAGGACACAGTCCCCTCACACTGCTCCAGGACACACTCCCCTCACACTGCTCCAGGACACACTCCCCTCGCACTGCTACAGGACACAGTCCCCTCACACTGCTCCAGGACACACTCCCCTCACACTGCTCCAGGACTCACTCCCCTCACACTGCTCCAGGACACACTCCCCTCACACTGCTCCAGGACACTCTCACCTCACACTGCTCCAGGACACACTCCCCTCCCACTGCTCCGGGACACACTCCCCTCACACTGCTACAGGACACACTCCCCTCACACTGCTCCAGGACACACTCCCCTCACACTGTTCTGGACACATTCCCCTCACACTGCTCCAGGACACACTCCCCTCACACTGCTCCAGGACTCATTCCCCTCACACTGCTCCGGGACACACTCCCCTCACACTGCTCCAGCACTCACTCCCCTCACACTGCTCCAGGACACACTCCCCTCACACTGCTCCAGGACACACTCCCCTCACACTGCTCCAGGACACACTCCCCTCACACTGCTCCAGGACACACTCCCCCTCACACTGCTCCAGGACACACTCCCCTCACACTGATCCGGGACACACTCCCCTCACACTGCTCCGGGATTCACTCCCCTCACACTGCTCCGGGATTCACTCCCCTCACACTGCTCCGGGACACACTCCCCTCACACTGCTCCGGGACACACTCCCCTCACACTGGTCTGGGACACACTCCCCTCACACTGCTCCAGGACTCACTCCCCTCACACTGCTCCGGGACACACTCCCCTCACACTGCTCCAGGACACACTCCCCTCACACTGCTCCAGGACACACTCCCCTCACACTGCTCCGGGACACACTCCCCTCACACTGCTCCAGGACACACTCCCCTGACACTGCTCCAGGACACACTCCCCTCACACTGCTCCAGGACACACTCCCCTCACACTGTTCCAGGACACACTCCCCTCACACTGCTCCGGGACACACTCCCCTCACACTGCTCCAGGACACACTCCCCTCACACTGCTCCAGGACACACTCCCCTCACACTGCTCCAGGACACACTCCCCTCACACTGCTCCAGGACACACTCCCCTCACACTGCTCCGGGACACACTCCCCTCACACTGCTCTGGGACACACTCCCCTCACACTGCTCCGGGACACACTCCCCTCACACTGCTCCAGGACACACTCCCCTCACACTGCTCCAGGACACTCTCCCCTCACACTGCTCCGGGACACACTCCCCTCACACTGCTCCAGGAAACACTCCCCTCACACTGCTCCGGGAAACACTCCCCTCACACTGCTCCGGGACTCACTCCCCTCACACTGCTCCAGGACTCATTCCCCTCACACTGCTCCAGGACACACTCCCCTCACACTGCTCCAGGACACACTCCCCTCACACTGCTCCAGGACACACTCCCCCTCACACTGCTCCAGGACACACTCCCCTCACACTGCTCCGGGACACACTCCCCTCACACTGCTCCGGGACTCACTCCCCTCACACTGCTCCAGGACTCATTCCCCTCACACTGCTCCAGGACACACTCCCCTCACACTGCTCCAGGACACACTCCCCCTCACACTGCTCCAGGACACACTCTCCTCACACTGCTCCAGGACACACTCCCCTCACACTGCTCTGGGACACACTCCCCTCACACTGCTCCAGGACACACTCCCCTCACACTGCTCTGGGACACACTCCCCTCACACTGCTCCACGACACACTCCCCTCACACTGCTCTGGGACACACTCCCGTCACACTGCTCCAGGACACACTCCCCTCACACTGCTCTGGGACACACTCCCCTCACACTGCTCCGGGACACACTCACCTCACACTGCTCCAGGACACACTCCCCTCACACTGCTCCAGAACACACTCCCCTCACACTGCTCCAAGACACACTCCCCTCACACTGCTCCGGGACTCACTCCCCTCACACTGCTCCGGGACACACTCCCCTCACACAGTTCCGGGACACACTCCCCTCACACTACTCCAGGACACACTCCCCTCACACTGCTCCAGGACACACTCCCCTCACACTGCTCCAGGACACTCCCCTCACACTGCTCTGGGACACACTCCCCTCACACTGCTCCAGGACACACTCCCCTCACACTGCTCCAGGACACACTCCCCTCACACTGCTCCAGGACACACTCCCCTCACACTGCTCCAGGACTCATTCCCCTCACACTGCTCCAGGACACACTCCCCTCACACTGCTCCAGGACACACTCCCCTCACACTGCTCTGGGACACACTCCCCTCACACTGCTCCAGGACACACTCCCCTCACACTGCTCTGGGACACACTCCCCTCACACTGCTCCAGGACATACTCCCCTCACACTGCTCCAGGACACACTCCCCCTCACACTGCTCCAGGACACACTCCCCCTCACACTGCTCCAGGACTCACTCCCCTCACACTGCTCCAGGACACACTCCCCTCACACTGCCCTGGGACTCACTCCCCTCACACTGTTCTGGACACACTCCCCTCACACTGCTCCGGGACACACTCCCCTCACACTGCTCCAGGACACACTCCCCTCACACTGCTCCAGGAGACACTCCCCTCACACTGCTCCAGGACTCACTCCCCTCACACTGCTCTGGGACTCACTCCCCTCACACTGCTCCGGGACACACTCCCCTCACACTGCTCCAGGACTCACTCCCCTCACACTGCTCTGGGACTCACTCCCCTCACACTGTTCTGGACACACTCCCCTCACACTGCTCCAGGACTCATTCCCCTCACACTGCTCCAGGACACACTCCCCTTACACTGCTCTGGGACTCACTCCCCTCACACTGCTCCAGGAATCACTCCCCTCACACTACTCCAGGACACACTCCCCTCACACTGCTCCAGGACACACTCCCCTCACACTGCTCCAGGACTCACTCCCCTCACACTGCTCCAGGACACACTCCCCTCACACTGCTCCAGGACTCACTCCCCTCACACTGCTCCAGGACACACTCCCCTCACACTGCTCCGGGACTCACTCCCCTCACACTGCTCCAGGACACACTCCCCTCACACTGCTCCAGGACACACACCCCTCACACTGCTCCAGGACACACTCCCCTCACACTGCTCCGGGACACACTTCCCTCACACTGCTCCAGGACACACTCCCCTCACACTGCTCCAGGACACACTCCCCTCACTCTGCTCCAGGACACACTCCCCTCACACTGCTCCAGGACTCACTCCCCTCACACTGCTCCGGGACACACTCCCCTCACTCTGCTCCAGGACACACTCCCCTCACACTGCTCCGGGACACACTCCCCTCACTCTGCTCCAGGACACACTCCCCTCACACTGCTCCGGGACACACTCCCCTCACACTGCTCCAGGACACACTCCCCTCACACTGCTCCAGGACACACTCCCCTCACACTGCTCCAGGACACACTCCCCTCACACTGCTCCGGGACACACTCCCCTCACTCTGCTCCAGGACACACTCCCCTCACACTGCTCCGGGACACACTCCCCTCACACTGCTCCAGGACACACTCCCCTCACACTGCTCCAGGACACACTCCCCTCACAATGCTCCAGGACCCACTCCCCTCACACTGCTCCGGGACTCACTGCCCTCACATTGCTCCGGGACACACTCCCCTCACACTGCTCCAGGACTCACTCCCCTCACACTGCTCCAGGACACACTCCCCTCACACTGCTCCGGGACTCACTCCCCTCACACTGCTCCGGGATTCTCTCCCCTCACATTGCTCCAGGACTCACTCCCCTCACACTGCTCCAGGACACACTCCCCTCACACTGCTCCAGGACACACTCCCCTCACACTGCTCCGGGACTCATTCCCCTCACTCTGTTCCGGGACTCACTCCCCTCACACTACTCCGGGACTCTCTCCCCTCACTCTGTTCCGGGACTCACTCCCCTCACACTGCTCTGGGACTCACTCCCCTCACACTGCTCCGGGACTCACTCCCCTCACTCTGTTCCGGGACTCACTCTGCTCCGGGACTCACTCCCCTCAACACTGCTCTGGGACACACTCCTCTCACACTGCTCCGGGACACACTCCCCTCACACTGCTCCGGGACACACTCCCCTCACACTGCTCCAGGACACACTCCCCTCACACTGCTCCAGGACACACTCCCCTCACTCTGCTCCGGGACACACTCCCCTCACTCTGCTCCGGGACACACTCCCCTCAACACTGCTCTGGGACTCATTCCCCTCACATTGCTCCGGGACTCACTGCCCTCACACTGTTCCGGGACTCACTCTGCTCTGGGACACACTCCCCTCAACACTGCTCCGGGACACACTCCCCTTACACTGCTCTGGCAAATACTCCCCTCACAATGCTCCAGGACTCACTGCCCTCACACTGCTCTGGGAAACACTCCCCTCACTCTGCTCTGGGAAACACTCCCCTCACACTGCTCCGGGACTCACTCCCCTCACACTGGTCCGGGACACACTCCCCTCATGCTACTCTGGAACACACTCCCCTCACACTGCTCCAGAACACACTCCCCTCACACTGCTCCAGGACACACTCCCCTCACACTGCTCCAGGACACACTCCCCTCACACTGCTCCGGGACACAATCCCCTCACACTGCTACAGGACACACTCCCCTCACACTGCTCCAGGACACACTCCCCTCACACTGTTCTGGACACATTCCCCTCACACTGCTCCAGGACACACTCCCCTCACACTGCTCCAGGACACACTCCCCTCACACTGCTCCAGGACACTCTCCCCTCACACTGCTCCAGGACACACTCCCCTCACACTGCTCCAGGACACACTCCCCTCACACTGCTCCAGGACACTCTCCCATCACACTGCTCCAGGACACACTCCCCTCACACTGCTCCGGGACACACTCCCCTCACACTGCTCCAGGACACACTCCACTCACACTGCTACAGGAAACACTCCCCTCACACTGCTCCAGGACACACTCCCCTCACACTGTTCTGGACACATTCCCCTCACACTGCTCCAGGACACACTCCCCTCACACTGCTCCAGGACTCATTCCCCTCACACTTCCCCAGGACACACTCCCCTCACACTGCTCCAGGACACACTCCCCTCACACTGTTCTGGACACATTCCCCTCACACTGCTCCGGGACACACTCCCCTCACACTGCTCCAGGACACACTCCCCTCACGCTTCTCCAGGACACACTCCCCTCACACTGCTCCAGGACACACTCCCCTCACACTGCTCCAGGACACACTCCCCTCACACAGCTCCGGGACACACTCCCCTCACACTGCTCCGGGACACACTCCCCTCACACTGCTCCGGGACACACTCCCCTCACACTGCTCCAGGACACACTCCCCTCACACTGCTCCGGGACACACTCCCCTCACACTGCTCCAGGACACACTCCCCTCACACTGCTCCAGGACACACTCCCCTCACACTGCTCTGGGACACACTCCCCTCACACTGCTCCAGGACACACTCCCCTCACACTGCTCCAGGACACTCTCCCCTCACACTGCTCCGGGACACACTCCCCTCACACTGCTCTGGGACACACTCCCCTAACACTGCTCCAGGACACACTCCCCTCACACTGCTCCAGGACACACTCCTCTCACACTGCTCCGGGACACACTCCCCTCACACTGCTCCAGGACACACTCCCCTCACACTGCTCCGGGACACACTCCCCTCACACTGCTCCGGGACTCACTCCCCTCACACTGCTCCGGGACTCATTCCCCTCACACTGCTCCAGGACACACTCCCCTCACACTGCTCCAGGACACACTCCCCTCACACTGCTCCAGGACACACTCCCCTCACACTGCTCCAGGACACACTCCCCCTCACACTGCTCCAGGACACACTCCCCTCACACTGCTCCAGGACACACTCCCCTCACACTGCTCCGGGACACACTCCCCTCACACTGCTCCAGGACTCACTCCCCTCACACTGCTCCGGGACACACTCCCCTCACACTGCTCTGGGACTCACTCCCCTCACACTGTTCTGGACACACTCCCCTCACACTGCTCCAGGACTCTCTCCCCTCACACTGCTCCAGGACACACTCCCCTCACACTGCTCTGGGACTCACTCCCCTCACACTGCTCTGGGACACACTCCCCTCACACTGCTCCGGGACACACTCCCCTCACACTGCTCCAGGAATCACACCCCTCACACTATTCCAGGACACACTCCCCTCACACTGCTCCAGGACACACTCCCCTCACACTACTCCAGGACTCACTCCCCTCACACTGCTCCAGGACACACTCCCCTCACACTGCTCCAGGACACACTCCCCTCACACTGCTCCGGGACTCACTCCCCTCACACTGCTCCAGGACACACCCCCCTCACACTGCACCAGGACACACACCCCTCACACTGCTCCAGGACACACTCCCCTCACACTGCTCCGGGACACACTCCCCTCACACTGCTCCAGGACACAATCCCCTCACACTGCTCCAGGACACACTGCCCTCACTCTGCTCCAGGACACACTCCCCTCACACTGCTCCAGGACTCACTCCCCTCACACTGCTCCAGGACACACTCCCCTCACACTGCTCCAGGACACACTCCCCTCACACTGCTCCAGGACACACTCCGCTCACACTGCTCCGGGACACACTCCCCTCACACTGCTCCAGGACACACTCCCCTCACACTGCTCCAGGACACACTCCCCTCACACTGCTCCGGGAGACACTCCCCTCACACTGCTCCAGGACACTCTCCCCTCACTCTGCTCCAGGACACACTCCCCTCACACTGCTCCAGGACTCACTCCCCTCACACTGCTCCAGGACACACTCCCCTCACACTGCTCCAGGACACACTCCCCTCACACTGCTCCGGGACACACTCCCCTCACTCTGCTCCAGGACACACTCCCCTCACACTGCTCCGGGACACACTCCCCTCACACTGCTCCAGGACACACTCCCCTCACACTGCTCCGGGACACACTCCCCTCACACTGCTCCAGGACACACTGCCCTCACACTGCTCCGGGACACACTCCCCTCACACTGCTCCAGGACACTCTCCCCTCACATTCCTCCGGGACACACTCCCCTCACATTGCTCCAGGACACACTCCCCTCACACTGCTCCAGGACACACTCCCCTCACACTGCTCCAGGACTCACTCCCCTCACACTGCTCCGGGACTCACTGCCCTCACATTGCTCCGGGACACACTCCCCTCACACTGCTCCAGGACTCACTCCCCTCACACTGCTCCAGGACTCACTCCCCTCACACTGCTCCAGGACACACTCACCTCACACTGCTCCGGGACTCACTCCCCACACACTGCTCCGGGACTCTCTCCCCTCACATTGCTCCAGGACTCACTCCCCTCACACTGCTCCAAGACACACTCCCCTCACACTGCTCCAGGACACACTCCCCTCACACTGCTCCGGGACTCTCTACCCTCACATTGCTCCAGGACTCACTCCCCTCACACTGCTCCAGGACACACTCCCCTCACACTGCTCCAGGACACACTCCCCTCACACTGCTCCGGGACTCACTCCCCTCACACTGCTCCGGGACTCTCTCCCCTCACTCTGTTCCGGGACTCACTCCCCTCACACTGGTCTGGGACTCACTCCCCTCACACTGCTCCGGGACTCACTCCCCTCACTCTGTTCCGGGACTCACTCTGCTCCGGGACTCACTCCCCTCAACACTGCTCTGGGACACACTCCTCTCACACTGCTCCGGGACACACCCCCCTCACACTGCTCCAGGACACACTCCCCTCCCACTGCTCCGGGACACACTCCCCTCACACTGCTCCGGGACACACTCCCCTCACTCTGCTCCAGGACACACTCCCCTCACACTGCTCCAGGACACACTCCCCTCACACTGTTCCGGGACACATTCCCCTCACACTGCTACAGGACACACTCCCCTCACACTGCTCCAGGACACTCTCCCCTCACACTGCTCCAGGACACACTCCCCTCACACTGTTCCGGGACACACTCCCCTCACACTGCTACAGGACACACTCCCCTCACATTGCTCCAGGACACACTCCCCTCACACTGCTCCAGGACACACTCCCCTCACACTGCTCCAGGACACTCTCCCCTCACACTGCTCCAGGACACACTCCCCTCACACTGCTCCAGGACACACTCCCCTCACACTGCTCCAGGACACACTCCCCTCACACTGCTCCAGGACACTCTCCCCTCACACTGCTCCAGGACACACTCCCCTCACACTGCTCCGGGACACACTCCCCTCACAGTGCTACAGGACACACTCCCCTCACACTGCTCCAGGACACACTCCCCTCACACTGCTCCAGGACACACTCCCCCTCACACTGCTCCAGGACACATTCCCCTCACACTGCTCCAGGACACACTCCCCTCACACTGCTCCAGGACTCATTCCCCTCACACTGCTCCGGGACACACTCCCCTCACACTGCTCCAGGACTCACTCCCCTCACACTGCTCCAGGACACACTCCCCTCACACTGCTCCAGGACACACTCCCCTCACACTGCTCCAGGACACACTCCCCTCACACTGCTCCAGGACACTCTCCCCTCACACTGCTCCAGGACATACTCCCCACACACTGCTCCGGGACACACTCCCCTCACACTGCTCCAGGACACACTCCCCTCACACTGCTCCACGACACACTCCCCTCACACTCTTCTGGACACATTCCCCTCACACTGCTCCAGGACACACTCCCCTCACACTGCTCCAGGACTCATTCCCCTCACACTGCTCCAGGACACACTCCCCTCACACTGCTCCAGGACACACTCCCCTCACACTGCTCCGGGATTCCCTCCCCTCACACTGCTCCGGGATTCACTCCCCTCACACTGCTCCGGGACACACTCCCCTCACACTGCTCCGGGACACACTCCCCTCACACTGCTCCAGGACACACTCCCCTCACACTGCTCCAGGACACACTCCCCTCACACTGCTCCAGGACACACTCCCCTCACACTGCTCCAGGACACACTCCCCTCACACTGCTCCGGGACACACTCCCCTCACACTGTTCCGGGACTCACTCCCCTCACACTGCTCCAGGACTCATTCCCCTCACACTGCTCCAGGACACACTCCCCTCACACTGCTCCAGGACAGACTCCCCTCACACTGCTCCAGGACACACTCCCCCTCACACTGCTCCAGGACACACTCCCCTCACACTGCTCCAGGACACACTCCCCTCACACTGCTCTGGGACACACTCCCCTCACACTGCTCTGGGACACACTCCCCTCACACTGCTCCAGGACACACTCCCCTCACACTGATCTGGGACACACTCCCCTCACACTGCTCCAGGACACACTCCCCTCACACTGCTCCGGGACACACTCCCCTCACACTGCTCCAGGACACACTCCCCTCACACTGCTCCGGGACACACTCCCCTCACACTGCTCCAGGACACACTCCCCTCGCACTGCTACAGGACACACTCCCCTCACACTGCTCCAGGACACACTCCCCTCACACTGCTCCGGGACTCACTCCCCTCACACTGCTCTGGGACACACTCCCCTCACACTGCTCCAGGACACACTCCCCTCACTCTGCTCCGGGACACACTCCCCTCACACTGCTCCAGGACACACTCCCCTCACACTGCTCCAGGACACACTCCCCTCACACTGCTCCAGGACTCACTCCCCTCACACTGCTCTGGGACTCACTCCCCTCACACTGCTCCGGGACACACTCCCCTCACACTGCTCTGGGACTCACTCCCCTCACACTGCTCCAGGACACACTCCCCTCACACTGCTCCAGGACACACTCCCCTCACACTGCTCTGGGACTCACTCCCCTCACACTGCTCTGGGACACACTCCCCTCACACTGCTCCGGGACACACTCCCCTCACACTGCTCCAGGACACACGCCCCTCACACTGCTCCAGGACACACACCCCTCACACTGCTCCAGGACACACTCCCCTCACACTGCTCCGGGACACACTCCCCTCACACTGCTCCAGGACACACTCCCCTCACACTGCTCCAGGACACACTCCCCTCACTCTGCTCCAGGACTCACTCCCCTCACACTGCTCCAGGACACACTCCACTCACTCTGCTCCAGGACACACTCCCCTCACACTGCTCCGGGACACACTCCCCTCACACTGCTCCAGGACACACTCCCCTCACACTGCTCCGGGACTCACTCCCCTCACACTGCTCCAGGACACACTCCCCTCACACTGCTCCAGGACACACTCCCCTCACACTGCTCCAGGACACACTCCCCTCACACTGCTCCAGGACACACTCCCCTCACACTGCTCCAGGACACACTCCCCTCACACTGCTCCGGGACACACTCCCCTCACACTGCTCTGGGACACACTCCCCTAACACTGCTCCAGGACACACTCCCCTCACACTGCTCCAGGACACACTCCTCTCACACTGCTCCGGGACACACTCCCCTCACACTGCTCCAGGACACACTCCCCTCACACTGCTCCGGGACACACTCCCCTCACACTGCTCCGGGACTCACTCCCCTCACACTGCTCCGGGACTCATTCCCCTCACACTGCTCCAGGACACACTCCCCTCACACTGCTCCAGGACACACTCCCCTCACACTGCTCCAGGACACACTCCCCTCACACTGCTCCAGGACACACTCCCCCTCACACTGCTCCAGGACACACTCCCCTCACACTGCTCCAGGACACACTCCCCTCACACTGCTCCGGGACACACTCCCCTCACACTGCTCCAGGACTCACTCCCCTCACACTGCTCCGGGACACACTCCCCTCACACTGCTCTGGGACTCACTCCCCTCACACTGTTCTGGACACACTCCCCTCACACTGCTCCAGGACTCTCTCCCCTCACACTGCTCCAGGACACACTCCCCTCACACTGCTCTGGGACTCACTCCCCTCACACTG
Source organism: Chiloscyllium punctatum (assembly GCF_047496795.1). Lineage (NCBI taxonomy): Eukaryota > Metazoa > Chordata > Chondrichthyes > Orectolobiformes > Hemiscylliidae > Chiloscyllium > Chiloscyllium punctatum. The sequence goes on from NC_092744.1 coordinate 79,636,246, forward strand.
CTCTGGGACACACTCCCCTCACACTGCTCCGGGACACACTCCCCTCACACTGCTCCAGGAATCACACCCCTCACACTATTCCAGGACACACTCCCCTCACACTGCTCCAGGACACACTCCCCTCACACTACTCCAGGACTCACTCCCCTCACACTGCTCCAGGACACACTCCCCTCACACTGCTCCAGGACACACTCCCCTCACACTGCTCCAGGACACACTCCCCTCACACTGCTCCGGGACTCACTCCCCTCACACTGCTCCAGGACACACCCCCCTCACACTGCACCAGGACACACACCCCTCACACTGCTCCAGGACACTCTCCCCTCACACTGCTCCGGGAGACACTCCCCTCACACTGCTCCAGGACACTCTCCCCTCACACTGCTCCGGGACACACTCCGCTCACACTGCTCCAGGACACACTCCCCTCACACTGCTCCAGGACACACTCCGCTCACACTGCTCCGGGACACACTCCCCTCACACTGCTCCAGGACACACTCCCCTCACACTGCTCCGGGAGACACTCCCCTCACACTGCTCCAGGACACTCTCCCCTCACACTGCTCCAGGACACACTCCCCTCACACTGCTCCGGGACACACTCCCCTCACTCTGCTCCAGGACACACTCCCCTCACACTGCTCCGGGACACACTCCCCTCACACTGCTCCAGGACACACTCCCCTCACACTGCTCCGGGACACACTCCCCTCACACTGCTCCAGGACACACTGCCCTCACACTGCTCCGGGACACACTCCCCTCACACTGCTCCAGGACACTCTCCCCTCACATTCCTCCGGGACACACTCCCCTCACATTGCTCCAGGACACACTCCCCTCACACTGCTCCAGGACACACTCCCCTCACACTGCTCCAGGACTCACTCCCCTCACACTGCTCCGGGACTCACTGCCCTCACATTGCTCCGGGACACACTCCCCTCACACTGCTCCAGGACTCACTCCCCTCACACTGCTCCAGGACACACTCACCTCACACTGCTCCGGGACTCACTCCCCACACACTGCTCCGGGACTCTCTCCCCTCACATTGCTCCAGGACTCACTCCCCTCACACTGCTCCAAGACTCACTCCCCTCACACTGCTCCAGGACACACTCCCCTCACACTGCTCCGGGACTCTCTACCCTCACATTGCTCCAGGACTCACTCCCCTCACACTGCTCCAGGACACACTCCCCTCACACTGCTCCAGGACACACTCCCCTCACACTGCTCCGGGACTCACTCCCCTCACACTGCTCCGGGACTCTCTCCCCTCACTCTGTTCCGGGACTCACTCCCCTCACACTGGTCTGGGACTCACTCCCCTCACACTGCTCCGGGACTCACTCCCCTCACTCTGTTCCGGGACTCACTCTGCTCCGGGACTCACTCCCCTCAACACTGCTCTGGGACACACTCCTCTCACACTGCTCCGGGACACACCCCCCTCACACTGCTCCGGGACACACTCCCCTCCCACTGCTCCGGGACACACCCCCCTCACACTGCTCCAGGACTCTCTCCCCTCACACTGCTCCAGGACACACTCCCCTCCCACTGCTCCGGGACACACTCCCATCACACTGCTCCGGGACACACTCCCCTCACTCTGCTCCAGGACACACTCCCCTCACACTGCTCCAGGACACACTCCCCTCACACTGTTCCGGGACACATTCCCCTCACACTGCTACAGGACACACTCCCCTCACACTGCTCCAGGACACTCTCCCCTCACACTGCTCCAGGACACACTCCCCTCACACTGTTCCGGGACACACTCCCCTCACACTGCTACAGGACACACTCCCCTCACATTGCTCCAGGACACACTCCCCTCACACTGCTCCAGGACACACTCCCCTCACACTGCTCCAGGACACTCTCCCCTCACACTGCTCCAGGACACACTCCCCTCACACTGCTCCAGGACACACTCCCCTCACACTGCTCCAGGACTCACTCCCCTCACACTGCTCCAGGACACTCTCCCCTCACACTGCTCCAGGACACACTCCCCTCACACTGCTCCGGGACACACTCCCCTCACAGTGCTACAGGACACACTCCCCTCACACTGCTCCAGGACACACTCCCCTCACACTGCTCCAGGACACACTCCCCCTCACACTGCTCCAGGACACATTCCCCTCACACTGCTCCAGGACACACTCCCCTCACACTGCTCCAGGACTCATTCCCCTCACACTGCTCCGGGACACACTCCCCTCACACTGCTCCAGGACTCACTCCCCTCACACTGCTCCAGGACACACTCCCCTCACACTGCTCCAGGACACTCTCCCCTCACACTGCTCCAGGACATACTCCCCACACACTGCTCCGGGACACACTCCCCTCACACTGCTCCAGGACACACTCCCCTCACACTGCTCCACGACACACTCCCCTCACACTCTTCTGGACACATTCCCCTCACACTGCTCCAGGACACACTCCCCTCACACTGCTCCAGGACTCATTCCCCTCACACTGCTCCAGGACACACTCCCCTCACACTGCTCCAGGACACACTCCCCTCACACTGCTCCGGGATTCCCTCCCCTCACACTGCTCCGGGATTCACTCCCCTCACACTGCTCCGGGACACACTCCCCTCACACTGCTCCGGGACACACTCCCCTCACACTGCTCCAGGACACACTCCCCTCACACTGCTCCAGGACACACTCCCCTCACACTGCTCCAGGACACACTCCCCTCACACTGCTCCAGGACACACTCCCCTCACACTGCTCCGGGACACACTCCCCTCACACTGTTCCGGGACTCACTCCCCTCACACTGCTCCAGGACTCATTCCCCTCACACTGCTCCAGGACACACTCCCCTCACACTGCTCCAGGACAGACTCCCCTCACACTGCTCCAGGACACACTCCCCCTCACACTGCTCCAGGACACACTCCCCTCACACTGCTCCAGGACACACTCCCCTCACACTGCTCTGGGACACACTCCCCTCACACTGCTCTGGGACACACTCCCCTCACACTGCTCCAGGACACACTCCCCTCACACTGATCTGGGACACACTCCCCTCACACTGCTCCAGGACACACTCCCCTCACACTGCTCTGGGACACACTCCCCTCACACTGCTCCAGGACACACTCCCCTCACACTGCTCCGGGACACACTCCCCTCACACTGCTCCAGGACACACTCCCCTCACACTGCTCCAGGACACACTCCCCTCACACTGCTCCAGGACACACTCCCCTCACACTGCTCCGGGACTCACTCCCCTCACACTGCTCTGGGACACACTCCCCTCACACTGCTCCAGGACACACTCCCCTCACTCTGCTCCGGGACACACTCCCCTCACACTGCTCCAGGACACACTCCCCTCACACTGCTCCAGGACACACTCCCCTCACACTGCTCCAGGACTCACTCCCCTCACACTGCTCTGGGACTCACTCCCCTCACACTGCTCCGGGACACACTCCCCTCACACTGCTCTGGGACTCACTCCCCTCACACTGCTCCAGGACACACTCCCCTCACACTGCTCCAGGACACACTCCCCTCACACTGCTCTGGGACTCACTCCCCTCACACTGCTCTGGGACACACTCCCCTCACACTGCTCCGGGACACACTCCCCTCACACTGCTCCAGGACACACGCCCCTCACACTGCTCCAGGACACACACCCCTCACACTGCTCCAGGACACACTCCCCTCACACTGCTCCGGGACACACTCCCCTCACACTGCTCCAGGACACACTCCCCTCACACTGCTCCAGGACACACTCCCCTCACTCTGCTCCAGGACTCACTCCCCTCACACTGCTCCAGGACACACTCCACTCACTCTGCTCCAGGACACACTCCCCTCACACTGCTCCGGGACACACTCCCCTCACACTGCTCCAGGACACACTCCCCTCACACTGCTCCGGGACTCACTCCCCTCACACTGCTCCAGGACACACTCCCCTCACACTGCTCCAGGACACACTCCCCTCACACTGCTCCAGGACACACTCCCCTCACACTGCTCCAGGACACACTCCCCTCACACTGCTCCAGGACACACTCCCCTCACACTGCTCCAGGACACTCTCCCCTCACACTGCTCCAGGACACACTCCCCTCACACTGCTCCAGGACAGTCTCCCCTCACATTCCTCCGGGACACACTCCCCTCACACTGCTCCAGGACACACTCCCCTCACACTGCTCCAGACACACTCCCCTCACACTGCTCCAGGACACACTCCCCTCACACTGCTCCAGGACACACTCCCCCTCACACTGCTCCAGGACTCACTCCCCTCACACTGCTCCAGGACTCACTCCCCTCACACTGCTCCAGGACTCACTCCCCTCACACTGCTCCAGGACTCACTCCCCTCACACTGCTCCGGGACTCACTGCCCTCACATTGCTCCGGGACACACTCCCCTCACACTGCTCCAGGACTCACTCCCCTCACACTGCTCCAGGACACACTCACCTCACACTGCTCCGGGACTCACTCCCCTCACACTGCTCCGGGACTCTCTCCCCTCACATTGCTCCAGGACTCACTCCCCTCACACTGCTCCAGGACACACTCCCCTCACACTGCTCCAGGACACACTCCGCTCACACTGCTCCGGGACTCATTCCCCTCACTCTGTTCCGGGACTCACTCCCCTCACACTGCTCCGGGACTCTCTCCCCTCACTCTGTTCCGGTACTCACTCCCCTCACACTGGTCTGGGACTCACTCCCCTCACACTGCTCCGGGACTCACTCCCCTCACTCTGTTCCGGGACTCACTCTGCTCCGGGACTCACTCCCCTCAACACTGCTCTGGGACACACTCCTCTCACAATGCTCCGGGACACACTCCCCTCACACTGCTCCGGGACACACTCCCCTCACACTGCTCCAGGACACACTCCCCTCACACTGCTCCAGGACACACTCCCCTCACACTGCTCCAGGACACACTCCCCTCACACTGCTCCAGGACACACTCCCCTCACTCTGCTCCGGGACACACTCCCCTCACACTGCTCCGGGACACACTCCCCTCAACACTGCTCTGGGACTCATTCCCCTCACATTGCTCCGGGACTCACTGCCCTCACACTGTTCCGGGACTCACTCTGCTCCGGGACACACTCCCCTCAACAATGCTCCGGGACACACTCCCCTTACACTGCTCTGGCAAACACTCCCCTCACAATGCTCCAGGACTCACTGCCCTCACACTGCTCTGGGACTCCCTCCCCTCACGCTGCTCCGGGAATCACTCCCCTCACTCTGCTCTGGGAAACACTCCCCTCACGCTGCTCCGGGACTCACACCCCTCACACTGATCCGGGACTCACTCCCCTCACACTGCTCCGGGACACACTCCCCTCATGCTACTCTGGAACACACTCCCCTCACACTGCTCCAGGACACACTCCCCTCACACTGCTCCAGGACACACTCCCCTCACACTGCTCCGGGACACACTCCCCTCACACTGCTACAGGACACACTCCCCTCACACTGCTCCAGGACACACTCCCCTCACACTGTTCTGGACACATTCCCCTCACACTGCTCCAGGACACACTCCCCTCACACTGCTCCAGGACACTCTCCCCTCACACTGCTCCAGGACTCACTCCCCTCACACTGCTCCAGGACACACTCCCCTCACACTGCTCCAGGACACTCTCCCCTCACACTGCTCCAGGACACACTCCCCTCACACTGCTCCGGGACACACTCCCCTCACACTGCTACAGGACACACTCCCCTCACACTGTTCTGGACACATTCCCCTCACACTGCTCCAGGACACACTCCCCTCACACTGCTCCAGGACTCATTCCCCTCACACTGCTCCAGGACACACTCCCCCTCACACTGCTCCGGGACACACTCCCCTCACACTGCTCCGGGATTCACTCCCCTCACACTGCTCCGGGATTCACTCCCCTCACACTGCTCCGGGACACACTCCCCTCACACTGCTCCGGGACACACTCCCCTCACACTGCTCTGGGACACACTCCCCTCACACTGCTCCGGGACTCACTCCCCTCACACTGCTCCGGGACACACTCCCCTCACACTGCTCCAGGACACACTCCCCTCACACTGCTCCAGGACACACTCCCCTCACACTGCTCCAGGACACTCTCCCCTCACACTGCTCCAGGACACACTCCCCTCACACTGCTCCGGGACACACTCCCCTCACACTGCTACAGGACACACTCCCCTCACACTGCTCCAGGACACACTCCCCTCACACTGTTCTGGACACATTTCCCTCACACTGCTCCAGCACACACTCCCCTCACACTGCTCCAGGACTCATTCCCCTCACACTGCTCCATGACACATTCCCCCTCACACTGCTCCGGGATTCACTCCCCTCACACTGCTCCGGGACTCACTCCCCTCACACTGCTCCGGGACACACTCCCTTCACACTGCTCCGGGACACACTCCCCTCACACTGCTCCGGGACACACTCCCCTCACACTGCTCCAGGACTCACTCCCCTCACACTGCTCCGGGACACACTCCCCTCACACTGCTTCAGGACACACTTCCCTCACACTGCTCCAGGACACACTCCCCTCACACTGCTCCAGGACACACTCCCCTCACACTGCTCCAGGACACACTCCCCTCACACTGCTCCAGGACACACTCCCCTCACACTGCTCCAGGACACACTCCCCTCACACTGTTCCAGGACACACTCCCCTCACACTGCTCCGGGACACACTCCCCTCACACTGCTCCAGGACACACTCCCCTCACACTGCTCCAGGACACACTCCGCTCACACTGCTCTGGGACACACTCCCCTCACACTGCTCCAGGACACACTCCCCTCACACTGCTCCAGGACACACTCCCCTCACACTGCTCCAGGACAATCTCCCCTCACACTGCTCCGGGACACACTCCCCTCACACTGCTCCAGGACAATCTCCCCTCACACTGCTCCGGGACACACTCCCCTCACACTGCTCCGGGACACACTCCCCTCACACTGCTCCGGGACACACTCCCCTCACACTGCTCCAGGACACAATCCCCTCACACTGCTCCGGGACACACTGCCCTCACACTGGTCCAGGACACACTCCCCTCACACTGCTCCGGGACACACTGCCCTCACACTGGTCCAGGACACACTCCCCTCACACTGCTCCAGGACTCACTCCCCTCACACTGCTCCAGGACTCATTCCCCTCACACTGCTCCAGGACACACTCCCCTCACACTGCTCCAGGACACACTCCCCTCACACTGCTCCAGGACACACTCCCCTCACACTGCTCCAGGACACACTCCCCTCACACTGCTCCAGGACACTCTCCCCTCACACTGCTCCAGGACACACTCCCCTCACACTGCTCCAGGACACACTCCCCCTCACACTGCTCCAGGACACACTCCCCTCACACTGCTCCAGGACACACTCCCCTCATACAGCTCAGGGACACACTCCCCTCACACTGCTCCAGGACACACTCCCCTCACACTGCTCTGGGACACACTCCCCTCACACTGCTCCAGGACAGACTCCCCTCACACTGCTCTGGGACACACTCCCCTCACACTGCTCCGGGACACACTCCCCTCACACTGCTCCAGGACACACTCCCCTCACACTGCTCCAGGACACACTCCCCTCACACTGCTCCGGGACTCACTCCCCTCACACTGCTCTGGGACACACTCCCCTCACACTGCTCCAGGACACACTCCCCTCACACTGCTCCGGGACACACTCCCCTCACACTGATCTAGGACACACTCCCCTCACACTGCTCCAGGACACACTCCCCTCACACTGCTGTGGGACACACTCCCCTCACTCTTCTCCAGGACACTCCCCTCACACTGCTCTGGGACACACACCCCTCACACTGCTCCAGGACACACTCCCCTCACACTGCTCCGGGACACACTCCCCTCACACTGCTCCAGGACACACTCCCCTCACACTGCTCCAGGACACACTCCCCTAACACTGCTCCAGGACACACTCCCCTCACACTGCTCCAGGACACACTCCCCTCACACTGTTCTGGACACATTCCCCTCACACTGCTCCAGGACACACTCCCCTCACACTGCTCCAGGACTCATTCCCCTCACACTGCTCTGGGACACACTCCCCTCACACTGCTCCAGGACACACTCCCCTCACACTGCTCCGGGACACACTCCCCTCACACTGCTCCAGGACACACTCCCCTCACACTGCTCTGGGACACACTCCCCTCACACTGCTCAGGGACACACTCCCCTCACACTGCTCCAGGACACACTCCCCTCACACTGCTCTGGGACACACTCCCCTCACACTGCTCCAGGACAGACTCCCCTCACACTGCTCTGGGACACACTCCCCTCACACTGCTCCGGGACACACTCCCCTCACACTGCTCCGGGACACACTCCCCTCACACTGCTCCAGGACACACTCCCCTCACACTGCTCCAGGACACACTCCCCTCACACTGCTCCAGGACACACTCCCCTCACACTGCTCCGGGACTCACTCCCCTCACACTGCTCTGGGACACACTCCCCTCACACTGCTACAGGACACACTCCCCTCACACTGCTCCAGGACACACTCCCCTCACACAGTTCTGGACACATTTCCCTCACACTGCTCCAGCACACACTCCCCTCACACTGCTCCAGGACTCATTCCACTCACACTGCTCCAGGACACACTCCCCCTCACACTGCTCCGGGACACACTCCCCTCACACTGCTCCGGGACACACTCCCCTCACACTGCTCCGGGATTCACTCCCCTCACACTGCTCCGGGATTCACTCCCCTCACACTGCTCCGGGACACACTCCCCTCACACTGCTCCGGGACACACTCCCCTCACACTGCTCTGTGACACACTCCCCTCACACTGCTCCAGGACTCACTCCCCTCACACTGCTCCGGGACACACTCCCCTCACACTGCTCCAGGACACACTTCCCTCACACTGCTCCAGGACACACTCCCCTCACACTGCTCCAGGACACACTCCCCTCACACTGCTCCAGGACACACTCCCCTCACACTGCTCCAGGACACACTCCCCTCACACTGCTCCAGGACACACTCCCCTCACACTGCTCCAGGACACACTCCCCTCACACTGTTCCAGGACACACTCCCCTCACACTGCTCCGGGACACACTCCCCTCACACTGCTCCAGGACACACTCCGCTCACACTGCTCTGGGACACACTCCCCTCACACTGCTCCAGGACACACTCCCCTCACACTGCTCCAGGACACTCTCCCCTCACACTGCTCCAGGACACACTCCCCTCACACTGCTCCAGGACACACTCCCCTCACACTGCTCTGGGACTCACTCCCCTCACACTGCTCTGGGACACACTCCCCTCACACTGCTCCGGGACACACTCCCCTCACACTGCTCCAGGACACACGCCCCTCACACTGCTCCAGGACACACACCCCTCACACTGCTCCAGGACACACTCCCCTCACACTGCTCCGGGACACACTCCCCTCACACTGCTCCAGGACACACTCCCCTCACACTGCTCCAGGACACACTCCCCTCACTCTGCTCCAGGACTCACTCCCCTCACACTGCTCCAGGACACACTCCACTCACTCTGCTCCAGGACACACTCCCCTCACACTGCTCCGGGACACACTCCCCTCACACTGCTCCAGGACACACTCCCCTCACACTGCTCCGGGACTCACTCCCCTCACACTGCTCCAGGACACACTCCCCTCACACTGCTCCAGGACACACTCCCCTCACACTGCTCCAGGACACACTCCCCTCACACTGCTCCAGGACACACTCCCCTCACACTGCTCCAGGACACACTCCCCTCACACTGCTCCGGGACACACTCCCCTCACACTGCTCTGGGACACACTCCCCTAACACTGCTCCAGGACACACTCCCCTCACACTGCTCCAGGACACACTCCTCTCACACTGCTCCGGGACACACTCCCCTCACACTGCTCCAGGACACACTCCCCTCACACTGCTCCGGGACACACTCCCCTCACACTGCTCCGGGACTCACTCCCCTCACACTGCTCCGGGACTCATTCCCCTCACACTGCTCCAGGACACACTCCCCTCACACTGCTCCAGGACACACTCCCCTCACACTGCTCCAGGACACACTCCCCTCACACTGCTCCAGGACACACTCCCCCTCACACTGCTCCAGGACACACTCCCCTCACACTGCTCCAGGACACACTCCCCTCACACTGCTCCGGGACACACTCCCCTCACACTGCTCCAGGACTCACTCCCCTCACACTGCTCCGGGACACACTCCCCTCACACTGCTCTGGGACTCACTCCCCTCACACTGTTCTGGACACACTCCCCTCACACTGCTCCAGGACTCTCTCCCCTCACACTGCTCCAGGACACACTCCCCTCACACTGCTCTGGGACTCACTCCCCTCACACTGCTCTGGGACACACTCCCCTCACACTGCTCCGGGACACACTCCCCTCACACTGCTCCAGGAATCACACCCCTCACACTATTCCAGGACACACTCCCCTCACACTGCTCCAGGACACACTCCCCTCACACTACTCCAGGACTCACTCCCCTCACACTGCTCCAGGACACACTCCCCTCACACTGCTCCAGGACACACTCCCCTCACACTGCTCCAGGACACACTCCCCTCACACTGCTCCGGGACTCACTCCCCTCACACTGCTCCAGGACACACCCCCCTCACACTGCACCAGGACACACACCCCTCACACTGCTCCAGGACACTCTCCCCTCACACTGCTCCGGGAGACACTCCCCTCACACTGCTCCAGGACACTCTCCCCTCACACTGCTCCGGGACACACTCCGCTCACACTGCTCCAGGACACACTCCCCTCACACTGCTCCAGGACACACTCCGCTCACACTGCTCCGGGACACACTCCCCTCACACTGCTCCAGGACACACTCCCCTCACACTGCTCCGGGAGACACTCCCCTCACACTGCTCCAGGACACTCTCCCCTCACACTGCTCCAGGACACACTCCCCTCACACTGCTCCGGGACACACTCCCCTCACTCTGCTCCAGGACACACTCCCCTCACACTGCTCCGGGACACACTCCCCTCACACTGCTCCAGGACACACTCCCCTCACACTGCTCCGGGACACACTCCCCTCACACTGCTCCAGGACACACTGCCCTCACACTGCTCCGGGACACACTCCCCTCACACTGCTCCAGGACACTCTCCCCTCACATTCCTCCGGGACACACTCCCCTCACATTGCTCCAGGACACACTCCCCTCACACTGCTCCAGGACACACTCCCCTCACACTGCTCCAGGACTCACTCCCCTCACACTGCTCCGGGACTCACTGCCCTCACATTGCTCCGGGACACACTCCCCTCACACTGCTCCAGGACTCACTCCCCTCACACTGCTCCAGGACACACTCACCTCACACTGCTCCGGGACTCACTCCCCACACACTGCTCCGGGACTCTCTCCCCTCACATTGCTCCAGGACTCACTCCCCTCACACTGCTCCAAGACTCACTCCCCTCACACTGCTCCAGGACACACTCCCCTCACACTGCTCCGGGACTCTCTACCCTCACATTGCTCCAGGACTCACTCCCCTCACACTGCTCCAGGACACACTCCCCTCACACTGCTCCAGGACACACTCCCCTCACACTGCTCCGGGACTCACTCCCCTCACACTGCTCCGGGACTCTCTCCCCTCACTCTGTTCCGGGACTCACTCCCCTCACACTGGTCTGGGACTCACTCCCCTCACACTGCTCCGGGACTCACTCCCCTCACTCTGTTCCGGGACTCACTCTGCTCCGGGACTCACTCCCCTCAACACTGCTCTGGGACACACTCCTCTCACACTGCTCCGGGACACACCCCCCTCACACTGCTCCGGGACACACTCCCCTCCCACTGCTCCGGGACACACCCCCCTCACACTGCTCCAGGACTCTCTCCCCTCACACTGCTCCAGGACACACTCCCCTCCCACTGCTCCGGGACACACTCCCATCACACTGCTCCGGGACACACTCCCCTCACTCTGCTCCAGGACACACTCCCCTCACACTGCTCCAGGACACACTCCCCTCACACTGTTCCGGGACACATTCCCCTCACACTGCTACAGGACACACTCCCCTCACACTGCTCCAGGACACTCTCCCCTCACACTGCTCCAGGACACACTCCCCTCACACTGTTCCGGGACACACTCCCCTCACACTGCTACAGGACACACTCCCCTCACATTGCTCCAGGACACACTCCCCTCACACTGCTCCAGGACACACTCCCCTCACACTGCTCCAGGACACTCTCCCCTCACACTGCTCCAGGACACACTCCCCTCACACTGCTCCAGGACACACTCCCCTCACACTGCTCCAGGACTCACTCCCCTCACACTGCTCCAGGACACTCTCCCCTCACACTGCTCCAGGACACACTCCCCTCACACTGCTCCGGGACACACTCCCCTCACAGTGCTACAGGACACACTCCCCTCACACTGCTCCAGGACACACTCCCCTCACACTGCTCCAGGACACACTCCCCCTCACACTGCTCCAGGACACATTCCCCTCACACTGCTCCAGGACACACTCCCCTCACACTGCTCCAGGACTCATTCCCCTCACACTGCTCCGGGACACACTCCCCTCACACTGCTCCAGGACTCACTCCCCTCACACTGCTCCAGGACACACTCCCCTCACACTGCTCCAGGACACTCTCCCCTCACACTGCTCCAGGACATACTCCCCACACACTGCTCCGGGACACACTCCCCTCACACTGCTCCAGGACACACTCCCCTCACACTGCTCCACGACACACTCCCCTCACACTCTTCTGGACACATTCCCCTCACACTGCTCCAGGACACACTCCCCTCACACTGCTCCAGGACTCATTCCCCTCACACTGCTCCAGGACACACTCCCCTCACACTGCTCCAGGACACACTCCCCTCACACTGCTCCGGGATTCCCTCCCCTCACACTGCTCCGGGATTCACTCCCCTCACACTGCTCCGGGACACACTCCCCTCACACTGCTCCGGGACACACTCCCCTCACACTGCTCCAGGACACACTCCCCTCACACTGCTCCAGGACACACTCCCCTCACACTGCTCCAGGACACACTCCCCTCACACTGCTCCAGGACACACTCCCCTCACACTGCTCCGGGACACACTCCCCTCACACTGTTCCGGGACTCACTCCCCTCACACTGCTCCAGGACTCATTCCCCTCACACTGCTCCAGGACACACTCCCCTCACACTGCTCCAGGACAGACTCCCCTCACACTGCTCCAGGACACACTCCCCCTCACACTGCTCCAGGACACACTCCCCTCACACTGCTCCAGGACACACTCCCCTCACACTGCTCTGGGACACACTCCCCTCACACTGCTCTGGGACACACTCCCCTCACACTGCTCCAGGACACACTCCCCTCACACTGATCTGGGACACACTCCCCTCACACTGCTCCAGGACACACTCCCCTCACACTGCTCTGGGACACACTCCCCTCACACTGCTCCAGGACACACTCCCCTCACACTGCTCCGGGACACACTCCCCTCACACTGCTCCAGGACACACTCCCCTCACACTGCTCCAGGACACACTCCCCTCACACTGCTCCAGGACACACTCCCCTCACACTGCTCCGGGACTCACTCCCCTCACACTGCTCTGGGACACACTCCCCTCACACTGCTCCAGGACACACTCCCCTCACTCTGCTCCGGGACACACTCCCCTCACACTGCTCCAGGACACACTCCCCTCACACTGCTCCAGGACACACTCCCCTCACACTGCTCCAGGACTCACTCCCCTCACACTGCTCTGGGACTCACTCCCCTCACACTGCTCCGGGACACACTCCCCTCACACTGCTCTGGGACTCACTCCCCTCACACTGCTCCAGGACACACTCCCCTCACACTGCTCCAGGACACACTCCCCTCACACTGCTCTGGGACTCACTCCCCTCACACTGCTCTGGGACACACTCCCCTCACACTGCTCCGGGACACACTCCCCTCACACTGCTCCAGGACACACGCCCCTCACACTGCTCCAGGACACACACCCCTCACACTGCTCCAGGACACACTCCCCTCACACTGCTCCGGGACACACTCCCCTCACACTGCTCCAGGACACACTCCCCTCACACTGCTCCAGGACACACTCCCCTCACTCTGCTCCAGGACTCACTCCCCTCACACTGCTCCAGGACACACTCCACTCACTCTGCTCCAGGACACACTCCCCTCACACTGCTCCGGGACACACTCCCCTCACACTGCTCCAGGACACACTCCCCTCACACTGCTCCGGGACTCACTCCCCTCACACTGCTCCAGGACACACTCCCCTCACACTGCTCCAGGACACACTCCCCTCACACTGCTCCAGGACACACTCCCCTCACACTGCTCCAGGACACACTCCCCTCACACTGCTCCAGGACACACTCCCCTCACACTGCTCCAGGACACTCTCCCCTCACACTGCTCCAGGACACACTCCCCTCACACTGCTCCAGGACAGTCTCCCCTCACATTCCTCCGGGACACACTCCCCTCACACTGCTCCAGGACACACTCCCCTCACACTGCTCCAGACACACTCCCCTCACACTGCTCCAGGACACACTCCCCTCACACTGCTCCAGGACACACTCCCCCTCACACTGCTCCAGGACTCACTCCCCTCACACTGCTCCAGGACTCACTCCCCTCACACTGCTCCAGGACTCACTCCCCTCACACTGCTCCAGGACTCACTCCCCTCACACTGCTCCGGGACTCACTGCCCTCACATTGCTCCGGGACACACTCCCCTCACACTGCTCCAGGACTCACTCCCCTCACACTGCTCCAGGACACACTCACCTCACACTGCTCCGGGACTCACTCCCCTCACACTGCTCCGGGACTCTCTCCCCTCACATTGCTCCAGGACTCACTCCCCTCACACTGCTCCAGGACACACTCCCCTCACACTGCTCCAGGACACACTCCGCTCACACTGCTCCGGGACTCATTCCCCTCACTCTGTTCCGGGACTCACTCCCCTCACACTGCTCCGGGACTCTCTCCCCTCACTCTGTTCCGGTACTCACTCCCCTCACACTGGTCTGGGACTCACTCCCCTCACACTGCTCCGGGACTCACTCCCCTCACTCTGTTCCGGGACTCACTCTGCTCCGGGACTCACTCCCCTCAACACTGCTCTGGGACACACTCCTCTCACAATGCTCCGGGACACACTCCCCTCACACTGCTCCGGGACACACTCCCCTCACACTGCTCCAGGACACACTCCCCTCACACTGCTCCAGGACACACTCCCCTCACACTGCTCCAGGACACACTCCCCTCACACTGCTCCAGGACACACTCCCCTCACTCTGCTCCGGGACACACTCCCCTCACACTGCTCCGGGACACACTCCCCTCAACACTGCTCTGGGACTCATTCCCCTCACATTGCTCCGGGACTCACTGCCCTCACACTGTTCCGGGACTCACTCTGCTCCGGGACACACTCCCCTCAACAATGCTCCGGGACACACTCCCCTTACACTGCTCTGGCAAACACTCCCCTCACAATGCTCCAGGACTCACTGCCCTCACACTGCTCTGGGACTCCCTCCCCTCACGCTGCTCCGGGAATCACTCCCCTCACTCTGCTCTGGGAAACACTCCCCTCACGCTGCTCCGGGACTCACACCCCTCACACTGATCCGGGACTCACTCCCCTCACACTGCTCCGGGACACACTCCCCTCATGCTACTCTGGAACACACTCCCCTCACACTGCTCCAGGACACACTCCCCTCACACTGCTCCAGGACACACTCCCCTCACACTGCTCCGGGACACACTCCCCTCACACTGCTACAGGACACACTCCCCTCACACTGCTCCAGGACACACTCCCCTCACACTGTTCTGGACACATTCCCCTCACACTGCTCCAGGACACACTCCCCTCACACTGCTCCAGGACACTCTCCCCTCACACTGCTCCAGGACACACTCCCCTCACACTGCTCCAGGACACACTCCCCTCACACTGCTCCAGGACACTCTCCCCTCACACTGCTCCAGGACACACTCCCCTCACACTGCTCCGGGACACACTCCCCTCACACTGCTACAGGACACACTCCCCTCACACTGTTCTGGACACATTCCCCTCACACTGCTCCAGGACACACTCCCCTCACACTGCTCCAGGACTCATTCCCCTCACACTGCTCCAGGACACACTCCCCCTCACACTGCTCCGGGACACACTCCCCTCACACTGCTCCGGGATTCACTCCCCTCACACTGCTCCGGGATTCACTCCCCTCACACTGCTCCGGGACACACTCCCCTCACACTGCTCCGGGACACACTCCCCTCACACTGCTCTGGGACACACTCCCCTCACACTGCTCCGGGACTCACTCCCCTCACACTGCTCCGGGACACACTCCCCTCACACTGCTCCAGGACACACTCCCCTCACACTGCTCCAGGACACACTCCCCTCACACTGCTCCAGGACACTCTCCCCTCACACTGCTCCAGGACACACTCCCCTCACACTGCTCCGGGACACACTCCCCTCACACTGCTACAGGACACACTCCCCTCACACTGCTCCAGGACACACTCCCCTCACACTGTTCTGGACACATTTCCCTCACACTGCTCCAGCACACACTCCCCTCACACTGCTCCAGGACTCATTCCCCTCACACTGCTCCATGACACATTCCCCCTCACACTGCTCCGGGATTCACTCCCCTCACACTGCTCCGGGACTCACTCCCCTCACACTGCTCCGGGACACACTCCCTTCACACTGCTCCGGGACACACTCCCCTCACACTGCTCCGGGACACACTCCCCTCACACTGCTCCAGGACTCACTCCCCTCACACTGCTCCGGGACACACTCCCCTCACACTGCTTCAGGACACACTTCCCTCACACTGCTCCAGGACACACTCCCCTCACACTGCTCCAGGACACACTCCCCTCACACTGCTCCAGGACACACTCCCCTCACACTGCTCCAGGACACACTCCCCTCACACTGCTCCAGGACACACTCCCCTCACACTGTTCCAGGACACACTCCCCTCACACTGCTCCGGGACACACTCCCCTCACACTGCTCCAGGACACACTCCCCTCACACTGCTCCAGGACACACTCCGCTCACACTGCTCTGGGACACACTCCCCTCACACTGCTCCAGGACACACTCCCCTCACACTGCTCCAGGACACACTCCCCTCACACTGCTCCAGGACAATCTCCCCTCACACTGCTCCGGGACACACTCCCCTCACACTGCTCCAGGACAATCTCCCCTCACACTGCTCCGGGACACACTCCCCTCACACTGCTCCGGGACACACTCCCCTCACACTGCTCCGGGACACACTCCCCTCACACTGCTCCAGGACACAATCCCCTCACACTGCTCCGGGACACACTGCCCTCACACTGGTCCAGGACACACTCCCCTCACACTGCTCCGGGACACACTGCCCTCACACTGGTCCAGGACACACTCCCCTCACACTGCTCCAGGACTCACTCCCCTCACACTGCTCCAGGACTCATTCCCCTCACACTGCTCCAGGACACACTCCCCTCACACTGCTCCAGGACACACTCCCCTCACACTGCTCCAGGACACACTCCCCTCACACTGCTCCAGGACACACTCCCCTCACACTGCTCCAGGACACTCTCCCCTCACACTGCTCCAGGACACACTCCCCTCACACTGCTCCAGGACACACTCCCCCTCACACTGCTCCAGGACACACTCCCCTCACACTGCTCCAGGACACACTCCCCTCATACAGCTCAGGGACACACTCCCCTCACACTGCTCCAGGACACACTCCCCTCACACTGCTCTGGGACACACTCCCCTCACACTGCTCCAGGACAGACTCCCCTCACACTGCTCCGGGACACACTCCCCTCACACTGCTCTGGGACACACTCCCCTCACACTGCTCTGGGACACACTCCCCTCACACTGCTCCGGGACACACTCCCCTCACACTGCTCCAGGACACACTCCCCTCACACTGCTCCAGGACACACTCCCCTCACACTGCTCCGGGACTCACTCCCCTCACACTGCTCTGGGACACACTCCCCTCACACTGCTCCAGGACACACTCCCCTCACACTGCTCCGGGACACACTCCCCTCACACTGATCTAGGACACACTCCCCTCACACTGCTCCAGGACACACTCCCCTCACACTGCTGTGGGACACACTCCCCTCACTCTTCTCCAGGACACTCCCCTCACACTGCTCTGGGACACACACCCCTCACACTGCTCCAGGACACACTCCCCTCACACTGCTCCGGGACACACTCCCCTCACACTGCTCCAGGACACACTCCCCTCACACTGCTCCAGGACACACTCCCCTAACACTGCTCCAGGACACACTCCCCTCACACTGCTCCAGGACACACTCCCCTCACACTGTTCTGGACACATTCCCCTCACACTGCTCCAGGACACACTCCCCTCACACTGCTCCAGGACTCATTCCCCTCACACTGCTCTGGGACACACTCCCCTCACACTGCTCCAGGACACACTCCCCTCACACTGCTCCGGGACACACTCCCCTCACACTGCTCCAGGACACACTCCCCTCACACTGCTCTGGGACACACTCCCCTCACACTGCTCAGGGACACACTCCCCTCACACTGCTCCAGGACACACTCCCCTCACACTGCTCTGGGACACACTCCCCTCACACTGCTCCAGGACAGACTCCCCTCACACTGCTCTGGGACACACTCCCCTCACACTGCTCCGGGACACACTCCCCTCACACTGCTCCGGGACACACTCCCCTCACACTGCTCCAGGACACACTCCCCTCACACTGCTCCAGGACACACTCCCCTCACACTGCTCCAGGACACACTCCCCTCACACTGCTCCGGGACTCACTCCCCTCACACTGCTCTGGGACACACTCCCCTCACACTGCTACAGGACACACTCCCCTCACACTGCTCCAGGACACACTCCCCTCACACAGTTCTGGACACATTTCCCTCACACTGCTCCAGCACACACTCCCCTCACACTGCTCCAGGACTCATTCCACTCACACTGCTCCAGGACACACTCCCCCTCACACTGCTCCGGGACACACTCCCCTCACACTGCTCCGGGACACACTCCCCTCACACTGCTCCGGGATTCACTCCCCTCACACTGCTCCGGGATTCACTCCCCTCACACTGCTCCGGGACACACTCCCCTCACACTGCTCCGGGACACACTCCCCTCACACTGCTCTGTGACACACTCCCCTCACACTGCTCCAGGACTCACTCCCCTCACACTGCTCCGGGACACACTCCCCTCACACTGCTCCAGGACACACTTCCCTCACACTGCTCCAGGACACACTCCCCTCACACTGCTCCAGGACACACTCCCCTCACACTGCTCCAGGACACACTCCCCTCACACTGCTCCAGGACACACTCCCCTCACACTGCTCCAGGACACACTCCCCTCACACTGCTCCAGGACACACTCCCCTCACACTGTTCCAGGACACACTCCCCTCACACTGCTCCGGGACACACTCCCCTCACACTGCTCCAGGACACACTCCCCTCACACTGCTCCAGGACACACTCCGCTCACACTGCTCTGGGACACACTCCCCTCACACTGCTCCAGGACACACTCCCCTCACACTGCTCCAGGACACTCTCCCCTCACAGTGCTCCGGGACACACTCCCCTCACACTGCTCCGGGACACACACCCCTCACACTGCTCCGGGACACACTCCCCTCACACTGCTCCAGGACACACTCCCCTCACACTGCTCCGGGACACACTGCCCTCACACTGGTCCAGGACACACTCCCCTCACATTGCTCCGGGACACACTCCCCTCACACTGCTCCAGGACTCACTCCCCTCACACTGCTCCAGGACTCATTCCCCTCACACTGCTCCAGGACACACTCCCCTCACACTGCTCCAGGACACACTCCCCTCACACTGCTCCAGGACACACTCCCCTCACACTGCTCCAGGACACACTCCCCTCACACTGCTCCAGGACACTCTCCCCTCACACTGCTCCAGGACACACTCCCCTCACACTGCTCGGTAAAACTCTCCCCTCACACTGCTACAGGACACACTCCCCTCACACTGCTCCAGGACACACTCCCCTCACACTGTTCTGGACACATTCCCCTCACACTGCTCCAGGACACACTCCCCTCACACTGCTCCAGGACACACTCCCCCTCACACTGCTCCAGGACACACTCCCCTCACACTGCTCCAGGACACACTCCCCTCACACTGCTCAGGGACACACTCCCCTCACACTGCTCCAGGACACACTCCCCTCACACTGCTCTGGGACACACTCCCCTCACACTGCTCCAGGACACACTCCCCTCACACTGCTCTGGGACACACTCCCCTCACACTGCTCCGGGACACACTCCCCTCACACTGCTCCGGGACACACTCCCCTCACACTGCTCCAGGACACACTCCCCTCACACTGCTCCAGGACACACTCCCCTCACACTGCTCCAGGACACACTCCCCTCACACTGCTCCGGGACTCACTCCCCTCACACTGCTCTGGGACACACTCCCCTCACACTGCTCCAGGACACACACCCCTCACACTGCTCCGGGACACACTCCCCTCACACTGATCTAGGACACACTCCCCTCACACTGCTCCAGGACACACTCCACTCACACTGCTGTGGGACACACTCCCCTCACTCTGCTCCAGGACACTCCCCTCACACTGCTCTGGGACACACACCCCTCACACTGCTCCAGGACACACTCCCCTCACACTGCTCCGGGACACACTCCCCTCACACTGCTCCAGGACACACTCCCCTCACACTGCTCCAGGACACACTCCCCTAACACTGCTCCAGGACACACTCCCCTCACACTGCTCCAGGACACACTCCCCTCACACTGTTCTGGACACATTCCCCTCACACTGCTCCAGGACACACTCCCCTCACACTGCTCCAGGACTCATTCCCCTCACACTGCTCTGGGACACACTCCCCTCACACTGCTCCAGGACACACTCCCCTCACACTGCTCTGGGACACACTCCCCTCACACTGCTCCAGGACACACTCCCCTCACACTGCTCTGGGACACACTCCCCTCACACTGCTCAGGGAAACACTCCCCTCACACTGCTCCAGGACACACTCCCCTCACACTGCTCTGGGACACACTCCCCTCACACTGCTCCAGGACAGACTCCCCTCACACTGCTCTGGGACACACTCCCCTCACACTGCTCCGGGACACACTCCCCTCACACTGCTCCGGGACACACTCCCCTCACACTGCTCCAGGACACACTCCCCTCACACTGCTCCAGGACACACTCCCCTCACACTGTTCCAGGACACACTCCCCTCACACTGCTCCAGGACACACTCCCCTCACACTGCTCCGGGACTCACTCCCCTCACACTGCTCTGGGACACACTCCCCTCACACTGCTCCAGGACACACTCCCCTCACACTGCTCCGGGACACACTCCCCTCACACTGATCTAGGACACACTCCCCTCACACTGCTCCAGGACACACTCCCCTCACACTGCTGTGGGACACACTCCCCTCACTCTGCTCCAGGACACTCCCCTCACACTGCTCTGGGACACACTCCCCTCACACTGCTCCAGGACACACTCCCCTCACACTGCTCCGGGACACACTCCCCTCACACTGCTCCAGGACACACTCCCCTCACACTGCTCCAGGACACACTCCCCTAACACTGCTCCAGGACACACTCCCCTCACACTGCTCCAGGACACACTCCCCTCACACTGTTCTGGACACATTCCCCTCACACTGCTCCAGGACACACTCCCCTCACACTGCTCCAGGACTCATTCCCCTCACACTGCTCTGGGACACACTCCCCTCACACTGCTCCGGGACACACTCCCCTCACACTGCTCCGGGACACACTCCCCTCACACTGCTCCAGGACACACTCCCCTCACACTGCTCCAGGACACACTCCCCTAACACTGCTCCAGGACACACTCCCCTCACACTGTTCTGGACACATTCCCCTCACACTGCTCCAGGACACACTCCCCTCACACTGCTCCAGGACTCATTCCCCTCACACTGCTCTGGGACACACTCCCCTCACACTGCTCCGGTACTCACTCCCCTCACACTGGTCTGGGACTCACTCCCCTCACACTGCTCCGGGACTCACTCCCCTCACTCTGTTCCGGGACTCACTCTGCTCCGGGACTCACTCCCCTCAACACTGCTCTGGGACACACTCCTCTCACACTGCTCCGGGACACACTCCCCTCACACTGCTCCGGGACACACTCCCCTCACACTGCTCCAGGACACACTCCCCTCACACTGCTCCAGGACACACTCCCCTCACACTGCTCCAGGACACACTCCCCTCACACTGCTCCAGGACACACTCCCCTCACTCTGCTCCGGGACACACTCCCCTCACACTGCTCCGGGACACACTCCCCTCAACACTGCTCTGGGACTCATTCCCCTCACATTGCTCCGGGACTCACTGCCCTCACACTGTTCCGGGACTCACTCTGCTCCGGGACACACTCCCCTCAACAATGCTCCGGGACACACTCCCCTTACACTGCTCTGGCAAACACTCCCCTCACAATGCTCCAGGACTCACTGCCCTCACACTGCTCTGGGACTCACTCCCCTCACGCTGCTCCGGGAATCACTCCCCTCACTCTGCTCTGGGAAACACTCCCCTCACGCTGCTCCGGGACTCACTCCCCTCACACTGCTCCGGGACTCACTCCCCTCACACTGCTCCGGGACACACTCCCCTCATGCTACTCTGGAACACACTCCCCTCACACTGCTCCAGAACACACTCCACT
Organism: Chiloscyllium punctatum; assembly: GCF_047496795.1. NCBI lineage: Eukaryota > Metazoa > Chordata > Chondrichthyes > Orectolobiformes > Hemiscylliidae > Chiloscyllium > Chiloscyllium punctatum. The sequence continues at coordinate 79,659,359 of NC_092744.1, forward strand.
CACACTGCTCCAGGACACACTCCCCTCACACTGCTCCAGGACACACTCCCCTCACACTGCTCCGGGACACACTCCCCTCACACTGCTACAGGACACACTCCCCTCACACTGCTCCAGGACACACTCCCCTCACACTGTTCTGGACACATTCCCCTCACACTGCTCCAGGACACACTCCCCTCACACTGCTCCAGGACACACTCCCCTCACACTGCTCCAGGACACTCTCCCCTCACACTGCTCCAGGACACACTCCCCTCACACTGCTCCAGGACACTCTCCCCTCACACTGCTCCAGGACACACTCACCTCACACTGCTCCAGGACACACTCCCCTCACACTGCTCCAGGACACTCTCCCCTCACACTGCTCCAGGACACACTCCCCTCACACTGCTCCGGGACACACTCCCCTCACACTGCTACAGGACACACTCCCCTCACACTGCTCCAGGACACACTCCCCTCACACTGTTCTGGACACATTCCCCTCACACTGCTCCAGGACACACTCCCCTCACACTGCTCCAGGACTCATTCCCCTCACACTGCTCCAGGACACACTCCCCTCACACTGCTCCAGGACTCACTCCCCTCACACTGCTCCAGGACACACTCCCCTCACACTGCTCCAGGACACACTCCCCTCACACTGCTCCAGGACACACTCCCCTCACACTGCTCCAGGACACTCTCCCCTCACACTGCTCCAGGACACACTCCCCTCACACTGCTCCGGGACACACTCCCCTCACACTGCTACAGGACACACTCCCCTCACACTGCTCCACGACACACTCCCCTCACACTCTTCTGGACACATTCCCCTCACACTGCTCCAGGACACACTCCCCTCACACTGCTCCAGGACTCATTCCCCTCACACTGCTCCAGGACACACTCCCCTCACACTGCTCCAGGACACACTCCCCTCACTCTGCTCCGGGACACACTCCCCTCACTCTGCTCCGGGACACACTCCCCTCAACACTGCTCTGGGACTCATTCCCCTCACATTGCTCCGGGACTCACTGCCCTCACACTGTTCCGGGACTCACTCTGCTCCGGGACACACTCCCCTCAACACTGCTCCGGGACACACTCCCCTTACACTGCTCTGGCAAACACTCCCCTCACAATGCTCCAGGACTCACTGCCCTCACACTGCTCTGGGACTTACTCCCCTCACGCTGCTCCGGGACACACTCCCCTCACTCTGCTCTGGGAAACACTCCCCTCACGCTGCTCCGGGACTCACTCCCCTCACACTGCTCCGGGACTCACTCCCCTCACACTGCTCCGGGACACACTCCCCTCATGCTACTCTGGAACACACTCCCCTCACACTGCTCCAGAACACACTCCCCTCATGCTACTCTGGAACACACTCCCCTCACACTGCTCCAGAACACACTCCCCTCACACTGCTCCAGGACTCACTCCCCTCATGCTACTCTGGAACACACTCCCCTCACACTGCTCCAGAACACACTCCCCTCACACTGCTCCAGGACACACTCCCCTCACACTGCTCCAGAACACACTCCCCTCATGCTACTCTGGAACACACTCCCCTCACACTGCTCCTGAACACACTCCCCTCACACTGCTCCAGGGCTCAATCCCCTCACTCTGCTCTTGGACACACTCCCCTCACACTGCTCCAGGACTCACTCCCCTCACACTGCTCCAGGACTCATTCCCCTCACGCTGCTCCGGGACTCACTCCCCTCACACTGCTCCGGGACTCACTCCCCTCACTCTGCTCCGGGACTCACTCCCCTCATGCTACTCTGGAACACACTCCCCTCACACTGCTCCAGAACACACTCCCCTCACACTGCTCCAGGACTCACTCCCCTCATGCTACTCTGGAACACACTCCCCTCACACTGCTCCAGAACACACTCCCCACACACTGCTCCGGGGCTCAATCCCCTCACTCTGCTCCGGGACACACTCCCCTCACAGTGCTCCGGGGGTCACTCCTCTCACACTGCTCTGGGACACACTCCCTTCACACTGCTCCGGGACACACTCCCCTCACACTGCTCCGGGACACGCTCCCTTCACTCTGCTCCGGGACAGACTCCCCTCAGTGGCCATACCACCAATGCTTCATCCAGAGGCTCACTGACGATGTTACCTACTCATAGAGTCATAGAGATGTACAGCATGGAAACAGACCCTTCGGTCCAACCCGTCCATGCCGACCAGGTATCTGAACCCAATCAAGTCCCACCTGCCAGCACCCAGCACATATCCCTCCAAACCCTTCCTATTCATATACCCATCCAGATGCCTTTTAAATGTTGCAATTGTACCAGCATCTACCACTTCGTGTAGTATGGTGACGAAACATCTGAAAATGAACCTTCCAGCTCAACAAGCAAACCTAAACCTCTTTAGTATTGGGCGACGAGTGAAAATCGGCAATGGAGTAGGTTGTGATGAACAGAAAACCGGCCCAACTTGTAATTAAAGAGTTAAAAGTGAAACATAAATACGCAAGAGGAAAGGAGTTATCTGTAACAAAGGCAGGAACCACTCAGCAGTTCAGCTAGCAGCTGCAGAGATAGGAGTGAATGGCTTTTCATCAAATTTGAATGAAATTGAACTTCTCCTTCTGGGATTCTGATGATATTGTTCTTGCAACTCCGAGGAGATGGATTATTGTGGGGGGTCTTCTGCTGGTCCACGGCAAATTAATTTTTGTTTCCACCAGGGGTGCCCCTTACTTTTCAACATCTTAGTGCAACTTTCATTCTTTAGTCTGGTTGTGGAATAACCATTGTAATGGTGGAATTCCCCTCTCAAAGTAATGAAGGAACTCAGAATTAAGTGGGCACGTACACTTTACTTGCAATAACTGCGTGCACAACAAAGCTCAACACCAAAGTGCGGCTGACTTGCTGTCATCCAATTTTATTTGTCAAATTTAGGATCTATCCCAAGGTCACCTTGGTTTGCATTTTCTCTCCAGTGAGATCAGCCGTTTCAACCACAGTTGAGGGTGGTACCAAGAAATTAGGGTGATTATTTTATAAGAAAAGATTGGGCAGACTTGTTCTCTCTTCACTGGAGTCAAGAAGAATGTGAGGTTATCTTATTGAGATATTAAGAGCTGAGATGACATTTCAGTCAAACAAGGCTATGTGCTTCAAAATGGAATTAGCATCGTTGGTTGGGTGGTCTGTGACCAGTGTTTTTGATGGGTTTAAAGCATTCTTCTGTGCTGTAAACCTCTATGACTCTATCACAGGGTGGGTACTGAAAGATGTTTCCACTTTTACACAGTTTTTAAACACAGTTTAGAAATCTGGGGTCACCCACAAAGATTGAAATGCAGAGGATTTAAGGCAAAGGTAGATTGACGAACAAAGGAGTCAAAAGGTATTGAGGACAGGCAGGAAAGTGGAGTTATGTCTGAAATCAGATCAGCCATGATCTTATTGATTGACCTCCTGTTATTCCTAATTTATCATTTTGAATGCCATCAACATAGGCTTCAGTCATACACAGCACACCTTCTCCATTTTACTTTGGGTCACTACAATGTTGGCCGATCTCCAACTCCCTGTCAGCCCCCCACTCCTAACCTAATCCCGCTGTATTTAAATCACTTACCACAGCATATTTCCACCTGGTCTCAAATCTCCTTCCTCTGCTTCTTCCTGGTAGTCCCACTCCATCACATTTCTCTCCACAACAGATGGTCATACCCTTTTCAGCTGGTTTCTTTGATGCTCTCACAATCTTCACTGAGACCGTGATGCCCTGATCCCTGGTTTTGTCTTTTCTTGTCACTTAGAATCATAGGGTCATACAGGCATGAAAACAGCCCCTTTGATCCAACTCCTCTGTGCCAGCCAAGTCTCCCAAACTACACAGGTCCCATTTGCCTGTTTTGGGGCCATATCACTCTAAACCTTTCCTATGCGTGTAACGTTCTAAATGTCTTTTAAATGTTGTAACTGTGTCCGCATTTATCACTTCCCATAGCAGTTCATTCTACATAAGAACCACCCTCTGTGTGAAAAAGTTGCCCCTTCACTTTATCTATGTCCCTTATGATTTTATAAACCTCGATAGCGTCGCCCCTCAACCTCCTATACTCCAAAGAACAAAGTCCCAGCTGACCCAGCCTCTTATCACTCAAATCCCCCAGTCCCAGTAACATCCTTATAAATTTTTTCTACACCCTCACCAATTTATTCATATACTTCTCACATTCATCTCAGTATCTGCATCTCATTTGTATCCAGCCATAGTCACATATTGTCCAAGTTTCATCCATATCCCTATATCCTTTGCTCTCTTTATCCTTAAGAACCATATCTGACTTCTTCTTAAAAACATTCAATGTTCTGGCCTCAGCTGCTTTCTGTGATCGAGAATTCTACAGGCTCTCCATTTTCTGGGTGAAGACATTTCTCTTGGCGGACTAACCTGTATCCTTAAAATGTGACTCCTGGTTCTGGACTCCTCAGTTATCGGGAACATCCCGTATCTAACTCTGTCTAGTCCTGTTAGAATTCTATAGGTTTCTGTGAGATTTATGAGGTTCTATGAAAAGGCCTTCTGAAAAAAGATGGCTTATCTTCAGATGGCTTATCTTCAGATGGTTTATCTTCTTATGGATGACTTTTCTAAATGTGGACTTGGGAAGAAAACTATCACTTCAACTATACACTGAGAAAATTGGTCCAAGGTGTAACCTTAATCCTAACACATAGAATTCCTGGACAAATTACTCAGATGAATCTCAATCCAAACATTCTCCAAGCAGATCAGCTACGATCTTATCACATGGTGGAGCAGGCCTACTCTGCTTCGGATTTGTATGTTTGCGTAAAATGGTGAAGGATGCTGGAAATGTTAATCAGTAATGTTACATAAAATAAAACTTGAAAAATGAGACGAATTGAAACATTGGTAAATGTAAAATGATACGAGGAAGTACTTCATCATAGAATGAGTCATCAACACTTGATTCACTTTCAGCTCAAGCAAAATAGTAAAAACGTTGATGGATGTACAGTTACAATGTTGAAAATACATTCAGCCTCGTATATGAATAGGAAAGGTTTGGATGGGCGCGGTCGAATGCATGCAAGTGGATTACTTTAGTATGGGAAACTTGGTGACCATTGACAAGTGGATCAAAGGGTCGGTTTCTGTGTTGCATGACTCTGTGACACTAAGTGTCAAAGCTGGTGTCATAACTGTCTTTTAGACTATTCTGTTCGTTTTCAGCAGTACCTTTTCTACCACTGCATTCTAAACACAGCTAGGAACTAGAGGTATTGTTGTGCTTTCTTGACCACAGCACTAACGTGGATGGATGGACCAGGATGGATTGTTGGAAGTCCTACATAATTCATAGTATGGAAGTATAACCATTTACCCCTCTAAATAACCCAACACATAGGTGCATAAACACAACTGGTAAAGGGAAACAAGAAAATTGATTTCTCTGCAGAGACTCACTTTGGGAAAAAGAAAACTTTTGTTAATTCTTGAAGTTAACAATGATAAGGTGTGGAAAGTTCAGATGACATTCATCAGACAATCGGGCACGTCAACAAGAGACTGTTCATGTACAATTGTCTCTGGGGTGTTTGCAGATGTTTCAGGAAATATCAAGACAAACTCTTTCAGGCAGTTCTCATAAGTTAGTGAGTTCCAGTACCACAGTGGATGCACAATTTTGTTTTCCAGAAATGGGAGAGATGATCTGGGAAGCTTGTTTCCTTCAGCAAGTGGAAGGACCAATATCAAATCCAAAACACTGTGATATCAGAAACTAACTCCCTGGCGATGATAAAACTCAGATAGGTGCCCCTCCACCAAACAAGTCCAGCAATTAGCTGAAACCATGAGGTTTCTAAGAAATGCCTGGTTTTAAAAACATGTCCCAATGCCCAAAGTGAATTTTTAAGAAAAACACAGTTCAGGCACACACTGAAGTTGAAATATACCCATTTTTCCACAAGACTTAAAAATGTCTGCCCATAAAAACTATGAAGCATTCATAAGACTTCAGTAAGGTGTTCGACAAGGTTCCCCATAGGAGACAGGTTAGCAAGGTTAGATCTCATGGAGTACGGGGAGAACTAGCCATTTGGATACAGAACTGGCTCAAAGGTAGAAGACAGAGGGTGGTGGTGGAGGGTTGTTTATCAGACTGGAGGCCTGTGACCAGTGGAGTGCAACAAGGATTGGTGTTGGGTCCACTACTTTTCATCATTTATATAAATGATTTGGATGTGAGCATAAGAGGTACAGTTAGTAAGTTTGCAGTTGACACCAAAATTGGAGGTGTAGTGGACAGCGAAGAAGGTTACCTCAGATTACAATGGGATCTTGATCAGATGGGCCAGTGGGCTGAGAAGTGGCAGATGGAGTTTAATTCAGATAAATGTGAGGTGCTGCATTTAGGGAAAGCAAATCTTAGCAGGACTTACACACTTAATGGTAAGGTCCTAGGGAGTGTTGCTGAACAAAGAGACCTGGGAGTGCAGGTTCATAGCTCCTTGAAAATGGAGTCGCAGGTAGATAGGATAGTGAAGAAGGCATTTGGTATGCTTTCCTTTATTGGTCAGAATATTGAGTACAGGATTTGGGAGGTCGTGTTGTGGCTGTACAGGACATTGGTTAGGCCACTGTTGGAATATTGCATGCAATTCTGGTCTCCTTCTATCAGAAAGATGTTGTGAAACTTGAAAGGGTTCAGAAAAGGTTTACAAGGATGTTCCCAGGGTTGGAGGATTTGAGCTATAGGGAGAGGTTGAATAGGCTCAGGCTGTTTTCCCCGGAGTGTCGGAGGCTGAGGGGTGACCTTATAGAGGTTTATAAAATCATGAGGGGTATGGATAGGATAAATAGACAAAGCCTTTTCCCTGGGGTCGGGGAGTCCAGAACTAGAGGGCTTAGGCTTAGGGTGAGAGGTGAAAAATATAAAAGAGACCTTAGGGACAACTTTTTCACTCTGAGGGTGGTACATGTATGGAAGAGCTGCCAGAGGAAGTTGTGGAGGCTGGTATGATTGCAACATTTAAAAGGCAGCTGGATGGGTATATGAATAGGAAGGGTTTGGGGGGATATGGGCCGGGTGCTGGCAGGTGGGACTAGATTGGGTTGGGGGGTCTGTTCGGCATGGACGGGTTGGACTGAAGGCAAAAGTGAAGACTGCAGATGCTGGAAACCAGAGTCTAGATTAGAGTGGTGCTGGAAAAGCACAGCAGGTCAGGCAGCATCTGAGGAGTAGGAAAATCGATGTTTTGGGCAAAAGCCCAGTTGGACCGAAGGGTCTGTTTCCGTGCTGTACACCTCTATGACTCTAAGAGTTCCTTCTGGCAAACATTATGGATGACTTGCATTGTAATTTCTAAAAAGTGCAACAGACAACTTTTTAATCACAGAGGCAGTAACCCAATGGTTTACCATGCAACAGTCTCACTGTCTATCTGCAATCGAGAGTGTGGTGCTGGAAAAGCACAGCCGGTCAGGCAGCATCTGAGGAGCGGAAGAGTCGAAGTTTCGAGCATAAGCATTTCATCATTCCTATCTTTCAAGCAGAATATTTTGAGTTATTTTGTTCAGAATGGCAGACTTATATCTAAATATTACCTCTTCAGATAAAGCAATCCTGTGCATCTTACCACCTAAAGGCAGGCTTGTCTTTTATACTTGATTGTCTTTCCTTCACAGAGAGGGGGCTTAATAATACATATTGTTCTGACCTGCAGGAGAGGTAACCTGGAAGAAGGACATAGCAAAGACCACAGCTTATTGTTCCCTGTTCCGGCTCAGGGACAATAGGGTACCACCAAACCCTCCTCGCTCAATCCGACTTGAAATCTTTTCTGGGGGTCTGTTATCTTTGCCACAAATGGCAAGAAGTAAGCAATAGACTCAGGTGAGAGGTTATTTCAGTGGCTGCTCCACTTTCCCCTGCACCACTGTGGGAATAATGAAGCCATTCTCCTGAAAAGTGCAATGCATTCATAGACTAGGACAGCGCTGCTCTGAATTAGGTTCACTTGAGCCCATTCCCCATTGTGAAACCATTGCTCAAAACACTTGAGTGTGTAAATTTGTAGAGATGTGTGGCTGAAAGGGTTAAATGAATCGCAGATGAATACAGGCTGACAGACACAGACACAGGGAGACTCGTGCACACTTGCTCACTAGCACCCTGGTAGGAGGAGAAGATGACATTCCTGCGGCTCAGTGACAATACAGAGAAAAAGGGGAAGTGATTGACAAAGGCATGGTCCGTCTTCATTGGTCCCAGTCCGCGCCTTTCGTAACATCCTGCGAGAGGCTTGGGGGTGGAGTTTGAAAACTCAGTGAGGCACAGTCTGCACAGAGAGAGACAGAGGTAGCCGGCAGTCGCTCTGTCTCTGTCTGTGCCAGGTCGGACTGACTCCTCACTCACATCAACACTCTCTATCCTTCATCATAGACTGCAACCACCAGGAACAAGGAAAAGAACAAGGGGCAGAATTGGAATTAAGGAAAAAAAGAAGGCTCCCAGGATTGTGTGCATGTGTTTTAGAAACAGCATTTGTCAGTTGCATCCCTTTGTGTGGTTTGGGGGCTGTGTTTTCTAAGTGAGACATTAATGAACCCGTTTGCATCGGCAACTACAGAAGAGACATTGAAACTCGCGTCTCTTCACTGAAGATTGTAAAAAAAATTTTTAATTCAGAAGGGGAAAGAGAGAGAATAAAAGCAAGAATCATTTGGGATTCCTTTCCTCCTGCAATTGACTTGGGGAAACTTTTCCTTGGATTACTGTTTTTTTTTCTTTCTCTGTTGATCCCAGTTTCTTGTGAAAACTCGATTTTGTGTGTTGTGTGTGCCATTCTCCTGTGCGAACACACATTGCTGGTTGCGGGGTACCGTCCTTGTAAAGATGATGTGGATTTCGCTGTGCCTGGCTTTCCTGGGACTCTTTCCCTCTACTGTTCTGGGAGACCAGAGACTCAAGACCTGTTCGGACATGAGAATGCTCTACAGTTCGAAAGGATTCTCGGTGGCTGGGGCGCCTTCAGCTGAGATCTCAGGTAGGTGGGGAGACGGGTGGGGGAAGAGAGAGAGAGAGAGAGAGAGAGAGCTCGTAAACGATTCCTGACCTGAGGACGTTTACATTTTGAAAGCTTCAATTGATCTTCAGAGAGATTTTTTAAAAAAGGACTAAAATATAGAAATTAGAATGGAAATTGCACTGAGATTGTGTTTCCCAGCTAACAGGGCAAGAACAATAATGTGGAGACAAGATGTGTAAGGACAATGCATTACTTATTTGAGGTTATAATCATGTGTGGTTACTCTCCGCGATATTTAAAACAATTCGTTTTGTTTTAAAAGGAACGTATTTGGCGTGCGTTTCTTGGATGAGTGTTGGGAATCGCTGAGGCTCGACTGATAATTTTGTTTTAACAAGAGGCTATTGAAAGCGAGCAGTAGCCAGAGCTCTTTGTTGGGAATGTATAATAAAATTACCCAACCCCCTAGAGAGAGAGAGAGAGAGAGATTCTAAGTGGAATGGGTCTGGTCTGCCCAGTGTGGGAATAGACAGCGTTTGGGGCAATGAGCTGGATGCTGAAGGTGATATCCAAACTGTACAGTGGATCCTCAAATCCGTACTCTGAATTGCTAAGTCAGACAATGGCCGTATTTTTAACAAGGGGGGATTCCCTTGTCTTCACGTATGTGTGTGTGTGAGTGAGTGTGAGAATTCTTTGCCAGAGAGCCTTTTGTTCGAGAATGCCTTGCTCCTTTTGCTGGTGTGTTGAATGTGCCAACTGAGAGTTGGCACAATGTGACCATTCCCTGTGCTGTCTGTTGTGTGCGGGGCGATTGATGAGTGAGAGAGGTTGCCCTGTGGCCTCCAGCAGGAGTTGGTGGCGGCTGATGGCAGGGGTCAGTCTGTTTGCTGGGGGCTGCTCTTGTTGCCTCCATTTTCCCCTGTCCCCCTCACCCTGGGTCCTCTAAGCTGATGAGGCTCAAGGACAATAGCAATGACTGCAGAAAGCTGACTGCTGTTTGTTTGAAGGGCATGTAACTGTTGAGTAGTTTCCTGGCGACTGCCTATTGGCGCTGGAAGGGGATCCACTTCAGATTTATTGTTCATTTTTGACGGGAAAGGGAGAGTGTTGAAGATGTGCAGCAGGTTATTTTAGATACTCCAGGTTATGTAGAATGAGGACTGGTGCATCCCCTTCCACCCAATTCTCTTATTGTTGCCACCTGGTTTTACAGCGAGCACACTCCCCTCAGTACTTGCCTGGGGAATTCGTTCAGTTGCTGTGCCTTATCTTGGCACATGTCCCTATGAGGTGGGACATTGGGTGGGCTGTACCGCCACGGGAGTATTGCAGCCCTTACCAAGCACGGGTATTGCTGGACTGGGGCAAATCTGAGCTCCCTTATCCTGTCCCCTTCCATAACGCAGTGAGCAGCTGTGATCTCCTCTCCTGTTTCCTCACAGATCAGTAAAGTGCTGCTGTTAGCCCCGCTCTGTTTTAGAAAGACTGCCAACGGTTATTGTCCGTCAGTTAACCCAATCCGCAGTCTGCTTCCATACTAGTCACTGACTGGTGGAGTTGACTGGAGATGTTGACACCTTTTTCTGGCTTGTGAGTCCATCTGTACTTTGGATATACCTACTGAGTACCTGGCAACAGCTTGACTCTCCAATGCTTGTAAAAGTTCCTCAGGCATGAATGATAAGCTGGGGAAATTATCCCTGGTCTCCTGGACAATGCCTGTTCCTTGACTAACATCCCTGAAAACACAGGTTATCTGGGCATTGCGTTTGGGAGCTTGCTGTGCCCACATTGGCTGTGGCTTTTCCCATTTCACAAACAGTTAACACTCTTCAGAATGATAGTTGATTGGCTGTAAGCCCTTCAGAATTCCTGAGATTGTAAATAGGATGATATTAATGTAAGAGTCCCCTGTACTTTTACGCACTCATTATTCTCTCATCGTCAGTCCCCTGTTTTACAGCTGTTTTTCATGTTGGTCCATTGTAACATAGACCCATCTCCCATTCCTAGCAGTCTTTCTTGTTCAATTGGCACTGTATAAATGCAAGGCGCTGTTGTAGCGGCAGAAATTGCTTTGGCATTTCCAGGGCTCATTGTGAATTTTTGGGAGTTTATGATATTTCTGTTTTCTCTACCAGACTTCCTGACGATGAATGATTATTCAGGTGCATGATCCTCTACCTACCTCTCCTTCCCTGACACCCCAATCTCCTGCCCCTGCTCCATCTGCCCCCCTTTTGAGTACATTCTCTGCCTCCCTCAGACATGAACTCAGTGAGGATCCCTCAACACCTTTATATTCCGCCTGGACAGCCTACAGCCCTTCTCATTGAGTTCTCGAATTTCAAGTAACCTTCCCACCCATCCCCTGGTTCCTTTTCCAACCCTGTCCCCTCCCTTCCATTACACCGACTGATCCTTCCAGCTACCAACTGGATTCATTCCTCCCATCGACCAACCAGGTTGTACCCATTACTACCTCACCATTCCTCCCCTCTCCCACCGCCACCCTGCCCCTTTATCTGTAGCTCCCCCCTACCCCCACATCTAGTCCTGAGGAAGGGTCATACCTGAAATGTTGACTAATTCACCTCTGATGTTGCCTGACTTGCTGTGTTCTTCCAGCCTCCTGCTTGTCTACTTTGGATTCCAGCATCTGCTGGATTTTTTGTATCTGACTGCCTTTTAAAATTGTAAATGGTCCACCATATTGGTAGCCCCCTGCATAGTATTGAAATGGTATATTGAAACCCACTGATTTGAGTATAGGATTGAGCTAGTTTTGAACTTGGCTTTTCTATCAAAATTCTATTAAGACTCTTCTATCAAAATAGTTGTCAGTAGGATTATTAATGGTTTCTGGGTAAGCAACCACTGTACTCAGCTAGGCAGGTAGAAGAATTGCCGATTGGACCAAGATGATCTTTCCTGGCCAATGGTGGTGCAGTTCAGCTCAGTGACCCATGGCTCCCAAATTCCCTCAGTCCCCCTGACTGCTTCCTTCTCCACACTCATACTACGCATAGAATCACCACCTGATGGGACACCAACACTTCACCATGTGTCTGTCAGTCCAAGTGTTGGTATCTTCAAGATTTCTTGAGGGAAGCACTCAAAACCAGCAAGGTAGGGATTTCCAGACTTGGGTCCTTCGAGTTTGCCTCCTGGTAGCTGCAGGATACCATGTAAATAGAATTTCTTATACAGCCTACAACAGACTCAGACTTGAGGGAAGGAATCCCCAGTGATGCAGCGATTTGGAGCCATTGTTCCAAAGTTAGCTGTTCCTTCTCACCATCCCACTCACCATATGTTGTGTCTCAAATTGCTCAAATATATTGTATCGCAAAATGTCACTTTTTTTTTTGTTTGACTTGCATTTGTAACCAGCACATCCTGCTCCATCTAGTGCTGTATTTTTTTAAAACAAAATGTTTACTCTCTGCTGACAGTACTGGGAATATTAAGTCTGTTGCTAGCAATAAACGATAGGAAAAATCACATGTTGGTTAATTTATTTCACTGCTATGGAGCACACTTCTGGTGTGATACTCTTAATTCAACACCTCAAATTGCTCCCATCACCAGTGAGAAAATTGCCTTGCTCAAATCCCAGTGATATGCGCAGATTGATTGACTGCTATTCTATCATGTAGACACAGAACAGAGGAGTTTTCACATCTGATTCCCTCCCTTCCTGTCGGCTTATAGTTCACACAGGCTTGCAAAGGGGTGTAGATTTTTTTATTTACATCTTCAGAAACAGAAGTCTGCCAGAGTGAATTACATGCAGTATACAGGAGTTTGGATTTTCTAGTCATTAATTTCATTAGGCTAGCTCTGCAAATGGTTATGTGAGTTCCTTTTCCCTGCTGTTGACGGCAAAGTTCTATTCTGTGAACATCCTTCCCTGAACCCTTTCATTTTTCTCCTCCTGTATTATCCATTTGTTGACCATCGTTCATCCTTTCCCTGTGCTTCACCCGCCTGGTGCTCCTTTGTCCTTCCTTCCGTCTCTGTGAAGCTGGCATCTGAGGGCATTTTTCAAAGTAAGGGCGCCATATCAATGCAGCTTGTTTCCCCTGCCTGCCTTGAAACTTGAGCTGCCCTTTTGATTAATTCAGGCTCCCAAGACCATTCCTTTCCTTCATTTGTGCAAAATAATTACACGTGAGCTTCAGCACACTCTGTGTCTGTTCTGGGGGTTTAAAAAGGAAGATATTGCCTTTCATTTCTGCTCGGGAGAAAAGAGGGTGTTATTTTTAATCCAGTCATGAGATGGTTCGGCCAGAATTTGTTGCCCATCCTTAATTGCCCTCAGCAAGGTCATGGGTGAGTTTTTTGCTGCCCACTGCATTGTTTTTCTTTACAAAGGAAGCCAAAAGGACTTGTATTAATGTAGCACCAGGTCTGACCTCAGGACATTGGAAAGTTGTTAGTAAAATCAGTGTTGTACTTTGATGAGACACATTGTGTACAAGTTCCCAGAACAGCAATAACAGATAAAATGACCAGATATTCTGTTCTTGATGGTGTTGGTTGAGAGATAAACATTGGTCGGAATACTCGATCATTAACTTGAATTGAATTTACTATTAAACAGGTCATTTTTTTTATTAATGGCGGAGTTTGTATCAGGAAGGGGAATCACAGTGCACAAGAATCACTGAGTCTGACGTTGAGTCAGGCAGTTAATGGGCATGTCCATAGAATCCCTACAATGTGGAAGCAGGCCATTCGGCCCATTGAGTCCACACCAATTGTCCAAACAGCATCCCACCCACATCGCCCACCCCATCCCATCATTCTGCATTTCCCATGGCCACTCCATCTAGCCTACACGTGCCTTGACACTACAGGGCAATTTAGCTTGGTCTATCCACCTGACCTGCACATCTTTGGACTGTGGGAGAAAACTGGAGCACTCCAAGGAAACCCACACAGACACGGGGAGAATGTGCAAACTGCACGCAGATAGTTTGCATGAGGGTGGAATTGAGCCTGGCTCCCTGGGGTTGTGAGCCATCCGTGCTAACCACTGAGCCACCATGCTGCCACACACTGACTTGGTTAAGGTCTTCTAACAAATAACCTTTTATTAGTCTTGAAAGCAGCATGAGGTCCTGAGGCAATATCTAGAGACCCCCAGAATCGATTTCTGATGTGTTCTGACTTTTAGAGTCATGGAGACGTACAGCATAGAAACAGACCCTTTGGTCCAATTTGTCCATGCCAGCCAGTTATCCTAACCTAATCTAGTCCCACTTGCCAGCGTTTGGCCCATATCCCTCTAAAACCTTCCTATTCATAAACCTATCTGGAAGCTTTTCAAATGTTGCAATTGTACTAGCCTCCACCATAGAGCCATAGAGTAATTGAGAGGTACAACATGGAAACAGACCCTTCGGTCCAACCCGTCCATGCCAACCAGATATCCCAACCCAATCTAGTCCCACCTGCCAGCACCTGGCCCATATCCCTCCAAACCCTTCCTATTCATATACCCATCCAGATACCTTTTAAATGTTGCAATTGTACCAGCCTCCACCACTTCCTCTGGCAGCTCATTCTATACACGTACCACCCTCTGTGTGAAAAAGTTGCCCCTTTTGTCTCTTATATCTTTCCCCTCTCACCCTAAACCCTCTATTTCTGGACTCCCTGACCCCAGGGAAAAGACTTTGCCTACTTACCTTATCCATGCCCCTCATAATTTTGTAAACCTCTATAAGGTCACCCCTCAGTCTCTGACGCTCCAGGGAAAACAGCCCCAGCTTGTTCAGCCTCTTCCTATAGCTCAAATCCTCCAACCCTGACAACATCCTTGTAAATCTTTTCTGAATCTTTTCAAGTTTCACAACAACTTTCCAATAGGAAGGAGACCAGAATTACACGCAATATTCCATCAGTGGCCTATGCACCATGCTCTTTGTGAAAATATTGCCCCTTAGGTCTCTCTTCTCTCTCTCCCTCTTATTTTAAACCTATGCCCTCTAGTTTGGATTCCCCCTATTCTGGTGAAAAGACCTTTACTATTCACCCTATCAATGCCCCTCATGATTTTATAAACCTCTATAAGGTCAGCCCTCAGCCTCTGACACTCCAGGGAAAACAGCCCCAACCTATTCAGCTTCTTTGTGTACCTCAAACTCTCCAACCCTGACAACATCTTTGAAAATCTTTCCTGTACCCTTTCAAGTCACACACCATTTTTCCCCACAGTGGGGAGACTAAATTGAATGCAGTATTTCAAAAGTGGCCAAACCAATGTCCTATACCGCTGCAACATGACCTCCCAAGTCCTCTACTCAGTGCTCTGTCCAATAAAGACATGCAGACCAAATGCCTCCTTCATTGTCCTGTCTACCTGTGACCTCACTTTCATGGAGCTATGAACCTGCACTCCACGGTCTCACTATTTGGTACCACTCCCCGGAACCTTCCCCGATCTGCCTTACTGAAATGCAGCACCTCCCATTTATCTAAATTAAGCTCAAATTGCCACTTCACGGTCAATCAGCCCATCCAATCATGGTCCTGTAGTACCCTGAGGTAACCTTCTTCGCTCTCCACTCCACCACCAATTCTGGTGTCATCTGCAAACTTACTGAACATATCTCCTATATTCACATCCAAATCCTTTATATAATATAAATGGCAAAAAGCTGTGGACCCAGCATGGATTATTGCAGCACACCGCTGGTCACTGGCCTCCAGTCTGAAAAGTAACCGTCCACCACCACCCTCAATCTCCTACCTTTGAACCAGTTATGTATCCAAATGGCTAGTTATCCCTGTATTCCATGTGGTCTAACCTTCAGTTATATCAGTCAGTCAGTCAATCATGGGAGGGCAGGCTATGGCCTAGTGGTATTATCACTGGACTGTTAATTCCGAGACCCAGGTAATAATCTGAGGACCTGGGTTTGAACCTTACAATAGCAGATGGTGGCATTTCAATTCAATAAAATAAAAATCTGGAAGTTAAGAGTTCCATGATGACCATGAAAGCATTGATTGTCAGAAAAATACCCATCTGGTTGACGAATACCCTTTATGAAAGGTAACTCCCATCCTCACCTGGTGTGGCCTACATGTGACTCTAGACTCAGAGCAATGTCGTTGATTCTTAACTGCTCTCTTGGCAATTAGGCGTGGACCAAAAAATGCTGGCCTAGCCAATGACTCCCTCATCCCCTGAATGAATTTTTAAAAACGCCCTTGGATGTAACATTTGCACCACGCAAATAACAAACTATGACCATCTTCACCATGTCGCCACTGGACAAGCAATGGCATCACTATCACTGAATCTTCTACTATCTATGCCCTGGGTTCCCATTGACCAGAAATTGACTCTGCATTTTGAATTAACGGGACTGAAGGAACAGCAATGTTTTCTGGTCTTATTTTTCTTTTCTTCCTTGGTGGGATGGGTCTGTCCGTAGTTGCCCCTTGAGAAAGTGTGATGAGCTGCCTCCTTGAACCTCTGCAGTCCAAGCACTGTCATCGACTCCCAATGAGGAGGGAGGGAGTTTCAGGATTTTGACCCAGCAACACTGCAGGGATAGAACAGGAAGAGAAAGAGGTGGGATCAGCATCCATGGTGCCTGTTACCTCCATTCTTGACTATCCATTTTCTCCTGGCTGCCTTCCCATTTTGTTCTGTCCAGAAACCTGAACCCATTCAAATCTTAGTTTTCCATAACCTAATGTCCGCCCTTTGCCTTTGCTTGTTCACCAACATTGCCTCCAGGTCTGGCTATCTCTTGATTTTTAAAAAGAAATTTTACCTTTGTGTTCAAATCCTTCTATGACCGTACCCATTCCATCTCTGAAGCCCCCTCTAGTCCTGCAACCACATTCCCATTTGAAAGTACTGCGGTTCCTTCAAATCCAGTCCTCAGGGCATAGATAGTAGAAGATAGTGATGCCATTGCTTGTCAAGTGGCGACATGGTGACAGTTTGTTATGTGCGTGGTGCAAATGTTACATCCAAGGGTATTTTAAAAAATTCATTCAGGGGATGAGGGAGTCATTGGCTAGGCCAGCATTTTTTTGTGTGCTCCACTTCCCTTCACTGGTGTTTTGCATCAACTGTCTGCACCCTAAAGTCTTGATTTCCCTCCCTAAACCTGTGTGCCTCTAGCCGTTTGACATGCTCCCTAAATCAATCCTCTGTGAGTAACCTATTAATCACCTGTTCTGAAGTATCTTTCTTTGGCTCGATGCCAGGTTTTGTTTGATTGCCTTTCAGAGAAAGGCCTTGGTATCGTTTACAGTGAGAAGGGTGCTATATGAGTTCATGTTGTTGCTACGATCAGACCTCTGTACCCTGGAGGTACGATTCCTGGCCTTGAACACCTGCATCTGGCCCCTCCCTATGCTGCTGGAATGTGCAGGTGTGCGTGGATGTCCGAGTCGGGGAAGGTGAACTCCATCACGATAACCCAGTCCCTCAGATGTGTGAGATCGCTGGCAGATTCTCGCCGTCCAACTTTCCCCCACACTGACAACAAAACGCTCCGAGCCAGAACTGGGGAGACCTTCAGCGCCTTAGAGCGAGGGGGCGAGAGCAGGAAGGCAACCAGAGGTGTCACAGGACCTGAAGGGAAAATCTCAAAGAGACCATATGGGAAAATCAGAAGCCATCCTGTGCACAGCAAGCTCCCACCATCTGCGATGTGATCGATGACCGGGCACTTTGATTTTTGTGATGCTGTTTGGGAGATTGACTTGGGATACATCCTCTGTGCTTGCTTGATATCAAACAATGGAATAATTAGCATCTATTTAAGAGGGCAAGGCAAGTGCGTTGCATCCAAAAGACATTGCCTCCTTCAGTACAGCCCTCCATCAGTATTTTATTAGAATTTCAGTTTAGATTGTGCACTCCAGTTTTCTAGCACAGAGTTGCGTGTATGCCTTTTCAATGAGATTTTCATCAACCTCCATGCTACGTTTTCACGTTATCCCCATGTGCTGCGATGTCACTTGTCTCCAGAAATCCCTTGATTTCTGTCTTTAATCTGTTCAGTAATTGAGTTTCTACAGCTCTCTAGGGTGAAGAATTCTAAAGATTCACCATCTTCTGAAGACATTCCTCCTTATCTCAGTCTTAAATGACCTGCCCCTTATCCTGAAATTAGCTCTCCTGGTTCGAGGCTGAGTGGTTAGGTGAATCACCCTATCTACATCCATCCTGTAGAGATTAGATTAGATTAGATTAGATTAGATTACTTAGTGTGGAAACAGGCCCTTTGGCCCAACAAGTCCACACCGACCCGCCGAAGAGCAACCCACCCAGACCCATTCCCCTACATTTACCCCTTCACCTAACACTACGGGCATTTTAGCATGGCAAGTTCACCTGACCTGCATATATTTGGACTGTGGGAGGAAAACCACGCAGACAATGTGCAAACTCCACACAGGCAGTTGCCTGAGGTGGGAATTGAAACCGGAACTCTGGCGCTATGAGGCAGCAGTGCTAACCAATGTGCCACCGTGCTGCCCACTGTATGAAAATTCACTGTATGAATTTTATTACATTTCAATGGGATTACCTTTCATGCTTTGAAACTCCAGAGAACACAGTCTTTTGCTGTCCTCACCTGGTCTGGCCCGATATGTTACTGCGGTCCCACAGCAACATGGTTTGTTTCTCTTAACTGCCTCTGAAATAGGTCTGGCCCATCATTCAACTGCTAAAAGGGAATGAAACCAGATTGACCACTGGCATCAACTAAGGCACTGGGAGCAAGATGGAAAACTCAACTCTGAAGCCTGACAAATTCCTCTTGACTGACATCTGGGGTCTAGTGCCAAAGTTGAGAGAGCTATCTTCATACTCACTGAATCATACGTTGTACACAACATCCCAGATAAAACTGCCACCATCCCTGAGTATGTCCCATCCCAGGAGCAAGACAGACCCAGCAGACATACTAATACGCAGTCAGGAAAGAACTACTCTAAGAACCTTTAACATTGACTCTGGATCTCATGATGTCTCATTGCATCAAGTTATACATGGGCAAGGAAATGCCTGCTCATTACCATGGACCGTCCTCCCTCGGCTGATGAATAATTAACCCTCCGTGTTGATCTTCACTTGGAGAATGTAGTTAAGGAGTCAAGGATGCAGATTGTACTCTGAGTGGGGATTTGAATGTCCACCACCAAGACAGGCTTGGCAGTACCAAGCTGGTCGGGTCCTAAAGGACAACCCTGGTGCACTGGGTCTGCGGCAGGTGATGAGGGAACCAACAAAAAGGAAATAACATACTTGACCTCATTCTTACCAATCATCTGCCTGCTGCAGATGCATCTGTCCAGGAGTGATTATCGCACAGTCAGTGTGGAAACAAAGACCCATTTTCACATTGTGAGTATATGCTCCATTCCTGTTGTGTGGTATTTTCACTGTGTTCAATTGGATAGACTCTGAACAGGTTTAGCAACTCAAGACTGGGCATCAATGAAGCACCTCATGACCTGGCATATCTCATACACTCGCATTACCAACAAGCCAGAGCATCAATCCTGCTTCAATAAACAGTTCAGGAGAGTGTGCCAGAAGTAACACTAGACCTACCTAAAAATGAGGTGTCAATCTAGTGAAGGTATAAAAACAGGACTACTTGCATGTCAACAGCATCAGCAGTAAATGTTAGACAGCTGAGATCCCACAACCAACGGATCAGATCTACGCTCTGCAGTCCTACCACATTTTAGTTGTGAATGGTGGTGGACAATTAAACAACTCACTGGAGGAGGAAGCTCCACAAATATCCCCATCCTGAATGATGGAAGAGCCCACCACCTCAGTGCAAAAGATCAGAATGAAGCTTTTTCAGCAATCTTCAGCCAGAAGTGTCGAGTGGATGATCCATCTCTGACCTCTCCTGGCATCACAGGTACCAGTCTTCAGCCAATTCGATTCACAAGACATGGTATCAGGAAACGGTGGGAGGCCCTGGATGCTGCAAAGGCCATGAGCCTAGACAACACTCCAGCAATACTCCTGGAGATTTCAACACTTGCAGCTCCCCTAGCCAAACTGTATAAGTGCTGCTGCATCACTGGTGTCTACCTGACAACATAGAAAATTGCAAGATATGTCCTATATACAAAATGTAGGACAGATCCAACCCAGCCAATTATAGCACCCTGTCAGTCTACTCCTGATCATCAGTAAAGTAATGGAAGATGTTATCAACAGTGCTATCAAGCAGCACCTGCTAAGTGACACCCAGGTTATGTTCCCTGCTACCAACATCCTGGGGGCACCATTGACCAGAAACTCAACTAGGCTAGCCATATATGTACTGTGGCTTTTAGGACAGGTCAGAGGCTAGGAATACTGCATGTGTAACTCATCCCCTGACTCCTGAAAGCCAATCCACTATCAACAAGGCATAAGTCAGGAGTGTGGTGGAAGACTCCTCTCATGCCAGGATGAGTGCAACTCCAACAGCATGCAAGAAGCTTAACGTCATACAGCACAAAACAGCTTGTTTGGTTGACACCACATTCACGATTCCGCGACCAATGCACCAAAGCAGCAGTGTGACTATCTACAAGATAAGCTGCAGAAAGTCACCAAGTCTCCATGGGGTCATCACATGTTGTGAAATGAAACTTCCATCGAGGGAATATTCACCACACAAACCTGATCTAGTTGCTCCTTCAAAGGAGGTGGTGAGCTGTTGTGTTGACCTGCTCCAACCCTTTTGGTGTGGGTACACCTATAGAATTGGGAAGAAGGGATTTCCAGAAATTAAACATGGCAACACTGCAGGAGCAACAATATATTTCCAAGTAAGGATGGTGAGTGGCTTGGAGGGGAACTTTATAAGTCCTGGTGTTCCCATATATCTGCTGCCCTTGTCCCTCTAGGAGTGGTCGTGGGCTTAAGAAGGTTAGATCAGGAGACGTGGCTAGATCAGGGACAGGATTGGCTGTTGCAGGTTCCAGGGTTTAAATGTTTTAGTAGGGTCAGAGGTGGGGGTAAAAGAGGGGGGTGTGTGGCTTTGCTTGTCAAAGATAGTATTACAGCGGTGGAAAGGAAGATGGACGAAGATTTGCCATCTGAGGTAGTTTGGGTTGAGGTTAGGAATAGGAGAGGTGAGGTCACCCTGTTAGGAGTCTTTTACAGGCCTCCTAATAGTCCTAGAATCGTTGAAGAAAGGATTGCGAAGATGATTCAGGAGAAGAGTGACAGTAATAGGGTGATTGTTATGGGAGACTTTAACTTTCCTGATATTGATTGGGAAAGCTATAGCTCAAGTTCGTTAGATGGGTCAGTGTTTGTGCAATGTGTGCAGGAGAGTTTCCTGACACAATATGTAGATAAGCCAACAAGAGGTGAGGCCAAACTGGATTTGGTTCTGGGTAACGAACCAGGCCAGGTATTAGAACTAGAGGTAGGTGAGCACTTTGGGGACAGTGACCACAATTCGGTGATTTTTACTCTAGTGATGGAGAGGGATAAGTGTGTACTACAGGGCAAGAGTTATAGCTGGGGGCAGGGAAATTATGATGCATTGAGGCATGACTTAGGATGTGTGGATTGGAAAAGTAGATTGCAAGGCAAGAGCGTAATTG
This sequence comes from Chiloscyllium punctatum, assembly GCF_047496795.1. Lineage (NCBI taxonomy): Eukaryota > Metazoa > Chordata > Chondrichthyes > Orectolobiformes > Hemiscylliidae > Chiloscyllium > Chiloscyllium punctatum. The sequence goes on from NC_092744.1 coordinate 79,681,030, forward strand.
ATATGTGGAACTTGTTCAAGGAGCAACTATTGAGTGTCCTTGATAAGTACGTACCTATCAGGCAGGGAGGAAAGGGTCGTGTGAGGGAGCCGTGGTTTAATAAGGAGTTGGAATCCCTTGTTAAATGGAAGAGGGCGGCCTTTGTAAAGACGAGGCGTGAAGGTTCAATAGGGGCGATTGAGAGTTATAAGGTAGCCCGGAAGGACCTGAAGAGAGAGCTAAGAGCAGCAAGGAGGGGACATGAAAGGTCCTTAGTGGGTAGGATTAGGGAAAACCCTAAGGCTTTCTATAGGTATGTTAGGAATAAAAGAATGACTAGGGAAGGAATAGGTCCAATCAAGGATAGTAATGGGAAGTTGCGTGTGGAAGCTGAAGAGATTGGGGAGGCGCTGAATGAATACTTTTCGTCAGTATTCACTCAGGAACAGGACATTGTTGTCGATATGAATACTGAGGCATGAATAAGTAGAATGGATGGCTTTGAGATATGTAGAGAAGAGGTGTTGGAAATTCTGGCAAGGGTGAAAATAGATAAGTCCCCTGGGCCTGATGGCATTTATCCTAGGATTCTCTGGGAAGCAAGGGAGGAGATTGTAGAGCCATTGGCCTTGATTTTTGTGTCCTCTTTGTCGACAGGAGTAGTGCCAGAGGACTGGAGGCTAGCAAACGTGGTTCCCTTGTTCAAGAAGGGGAGTAGGGATAATCCTAGTAACTATAGGCCAGTGAGTCTCACTTCTGTTGTGGGCAAAGTCTTAGAGAGAATTGTAAGGGATAGGATTTATGCACATCTGGATAAGAATGATGTGATCAAGGATAGTCAGCATGGTTTTGTGAAGGGCAGGTCGTGCCTTACAAACCTTATTGAATTCTTTGAGAAGGTGACTAAGGAGGTAGATGAGGGGAAAGCGGTAGATGTGGTATATATGGATTTTAGTAAGGCGTTTGATAAGGTCCCCCATGGTAGGCTACTGCAGAAAATACAGAGATATGGCATTGAGGGTGAGTTGGAGGTTTGGATTAGGAATTGGCTCTCTGGAAGAAGACAGAGGGTAGTAGTTGATGGCAAAGGTTCATCTTGGAGTGCTGTCACTAGCGGTGTTCTGCAAGGATCTGTTTTGGGACCATTGCTGTTTGTCATTTTTATAAATGACCTGGAGGAAGGGTTAGAAGGTTGGGTGAGCAAGTTTGCGGATGATACGAAAGTCGGAGGAGTTGTAGACAGTGAGGAAGGATATGGCAGGTTACAGCAGGATATAGAGAAGCTGCAGAGCTGGGCAGAAAGGTGGCAAATGGAGTTCAATGTAGCTAAGTGTGAAGTGATTCACTTTGGTAAGAGTAATAAAAAGATGGATTACTGGGCTAATGGTAGACTACTTGGTAGTGTGGAAGAGCAGAGGGATCTTGGTGTCCATGTACACAGATCTCTGAAAGTTGCCACCCAGGTAAATAGTGCAGTGAAGAAGGCATATGGCGTACTGGCTTTTATTGGTAGAGGAATTGAGTTCCGGAGTCCTGATGTCATGCTGCAGTTGTATAAGACTCTGGTGCGGCCGCATCTGGAATATTGTGTGCAGTTTTGGTCGCCATACTATAGGAAGGATTTGGAGGCACTGGAACGGGTGCAGAGGAAGTTTACCAGGATGTTGCCTGGTATGGTAGGAAGATCCTATGAGGAAAGGCTGAGGCACTTGGGGTTGTTTTCATTGGAGAAAAGAAGGTTTAGGGGTGATTTGATAGAGGTGTACAAGATGATTAGGGGGTTAGATAGGGTTGACAGTGAGAACCTTTTTCCACGTATGGAGTCAGCTATTACAAGGGGGCATCGCTTTAAATTAAGGGGGGGTAGATATAGGACTGATGTTAGGGGTAGGTTCTTCACTCAGCGAGTCGTAAGTTCATGGAATGCCCTGCCAGTAGCAGTGGTGGACTCTCCCTCTTTATGGGTATTTAAGCGGGCATTGGATAGGTATATGGAGGATAGTGGGTTAGTGTAGGTTAGGTGGGCTTTGATCGGCGCAACATCGAGGGCCAAAGGGCCTGTACTGCGCTGTATTCTTCTATGTTCTATGTTCTAAGGTTCTGCTGAAGGGCTTTGGTGAATTTCTGCAGTGTGTCTTTTTTAAATGAAAAGGATTAGTCAAGTGAACACTAGCATTCGTGGTGTTACATCCATGCTTTGATAAGAGGACCAAAACACTCCATGGTACTCCAGGAGTGGTCTCACCAAGGCTCTGTACAACTGCAGAAAGACATTTTTATTTCTATTCTCAAATATCCTTGTGATGAAGGCCAACATATCTATTTGCCAGTATTGTTGACTGTTGCCACTATAGGCTGACTTTTAGTGAATTATGCACAAGGTTACCCGAGATCCCTTTTGGAGACCATGAATTCTCAACCACTCAATGTTTAAAAAAAATTTTATCTTTACATTTTTTCTAGTAAAATCAATAACTTTAGACTTTGCATTTCACCATGTTCTTGCCCATTCACTAAACTGATCCACATCTATTTGAAACATGTCCTTCACAGTTCTCATTCGAACAGAGTTTTGAAATACTAGCAAACTTGGAAATATTACAGTTGGTCCCCACATTCAAGTCATGTTTTTAAAAACATATTTTTATTGAGAAATAAATTGCTGAATATATTTATTGTTTGAAATAAATGCATGACTTCAGTATGGAACATGCAGAAGTCTGGGTGTCCACTGCCAGACTGGACAGCTGCCAAATCTTGCCAGCTTTTGTCAAAAACTGTGCGTGCCAAATATTTGATGAGTTTGCTTGAAAAAAAAACATTTGGCAATGCGAGGTGGGGAAATTTTTGATCGTTCCACAGTGAAACATTTTTTTAAAATATCACAACAAATACAAAACACTACAAAGAAGCACAAAAAAAATTAAGAATCCAAACCACCCTCATGTACAAATGTATAAATATCAAATCATTTTATTTTTTTAGATTGTGAACAGCTACGGACCAAGCAGTGACCCCTGTAATCCATAACTAGTAACAGCCTAACATCCTGACAACAATCGGCATGTTCCTGCTCTCGGATTTGTATCTGTTAACGTGTCAATCCATACTCCTGTATTACCACTGACTTAAAATGTTCGAATTTTGTTTACTAGCCTCCTGTGTAGGACCTTATCAAAACCCTCATGAAAATTCAAATGCACCATGTCTACGGGTTCACCTTCATTGATACTTATTGAAAACCCGGTGCCAATGTGATTTTCCGTTCGTAATCCTTGTTGACCATCTCCAATTCTGTCTTTCTTTTGCAAGTGTCCAGTTATCACATCCTTCATAACAGTTTGACATTAGTAGTAGGGGAAATTTTAGACTCCAACAGATCTTTATTCTCCTTCTCCCTCCCTCCTTAAATAGTTGAGAGATACCACTTGCTCCCTTTTGGTCTGCAGGAATCTATAGACTTCTGAAAGGTGCTTTTTCTGTCCCGATCATCCCCTTTCTCAACACTAAGAGCTGTGGCTCTTCTTATTCACCTTCAAATCATTTACTTATCAAGAACTCCCTCAAGTTGGCATGGTGGCTCCGTGATTAGCACGCTGCCTCAGCACCAGGGACCCAGTTTGATTCCAGCCTCGGATGACTGTCTGTGTGGAGTTTGCACGTTCTCCCCGTGTCTGTGTGGGTTTCCGCCTGGTGCTCCGATTTCCTCCCACAATCCAAAGATGTGCAGGTCAGGGTGGATTGGCCATTCTAAATTGTCCATAGCGTTAGGTGCGTTCGTCAGGGTAAATATAGTGATGGGTCTGGGTGGGTTACTCTTCGGAGGGTCGGTGTGGACTTGTTGGGGCTCAGGGCCTGTTTCCATACTGTGGGGAACCTAATCTTTCCGAATATAGATTTGTTTCAGTTCCTCAATTTCAGGTTGCCTAGTATTCTTGGCAAATGTTTGGGAATTTCTTTTCTTTTGAAAATAGAAACATCATGATTGTTTGGCTTTTCCATTATAAATTATTTTGTCACCACTTCTAACGGGCCCGCACTTCTGCTGCTTAATATCTTCCTTTTCACATGCGTAAAGAAGCTCTTGCATTTACATTGCTTGTCAGTTTGCAATCGCATCCTCCTTTCACGGTCCTCCTTCACTGGGCTTGAAACTATGTTTCACTGTTACCTACAGTGTGGAAACAGCCCCATCGGCCCAACAAGTCCACACTGACCCTCCGAAGAGAAACCCACCCAGACCCATTTCCCTCTGACTAAAGCACCTAACACTATGGGCAATTTAGCATGGCTGATTCACCTGACCTGCACATCTTTGGACTGTGGGAGGAAACCAGAGCACCCGGAGGAAACTCACAGATGACAGTGAGAATGTGCAAACTCCACACAGACTGTCATCCAAGGCTGGAATCGAACCTGGGACCCTGGTGCTGCGAGGCAGCAGTGCTAACCACTGAGCCACTGTGCCCCCCCCCCCCCCCCCCCCCCCCCCCCCCACAGAGGAATGTAAGAACTGAGGAAAGATCCTGATTTGATGTCAAATAGTTAGATACATGGCAGGCAAACGATATGTGTGGATGTTTCATTGGAACGATCAAAAATTTCCCCACCTCGCATTGCCAAATAATATGTTTTTTTTTCAGCAAACTCATCAAATGTTTGGCATGCACAGTTTTTGACAAAAGCTGACAGGATTTGGCTGCTGTCCAGTCTGACGATGGACGCCCAGACTTCTGCATGTTTCATACTGAAGTCATGCGTTTACTTCAAACAATAAATATATTCAGCAGTTTATTTATTGCTAAACTCCAATGGTTCCTCATCTCTCTGTGTACTGTACAACAATGGTTCATTGCTCAGATATTGCTAAGTCCCCTGTATGCATGGTGAGAGGTTGTGCATTAATCATTCCCTGGTGACCACGTCCCAAGATAGCCTTTTTAAAATAATATCCCAATTTATTTATTGTTTTTCAGGGCCCCTCTTTATTAGTTGTTCAGAATACAGAAACGTCCTACTCCATAAAACCCAGCCTCCGTTATGCAGGGCCTACCACCACCACATTCTCCACTGGAGCTGGGCAACTACTGCCAACCGTAGCAGTGTACACAGAAGAGCAAAAGAAGACTGGACCGACCCTCGGTTGATATCACTCCCGTGGTCCATGTAGCTGTGTTGAGGCATGTCCATGGCAGGGCTGGCCATACTGGTGACTGACTTATTCCATCTGTCAGTTGAGTAGCGTATCTCCTGTCCTCCTCTCTCTGCCACACAGGAGCTTTGGAATTTGCACTTTGAACTCAAATACAAACCATCTATTTTCCTTTAGTTTTTAACTTTCTGTATAATGTCCACTTACTGTTCAAAGGAAGGTTGATACCATGTTGCCATATTGCTTGACACTTCTTTGTATCTCTATTGGACATTTGAAAGTGAAGATTTAGCACATTCATTGTAACCCATTGACCTATCCCTCTTCTCTTTGCACATGTTCTTTTTGGCTATGCCCAGGGGGGGTACATGACTACTGAGAAGAGCTCAGAAATTCTCTAGCTCTGGCCTGTATTCACTGTGGGTCCCCTGACCAAGTGGAACGTACTAACGAGAGCTGGTTATTCAACTCATTCTTGGGCCTGTGGTACTATACAATTAAATCATTGCGATTGGTGCATTTTCTCTATCTACCTCGAGTTATTTTGTAACTCTTAACACCCTCGCCCGCTAAACTCAGCTTGGGGATATTCTGTTCAACCCCTGCACTCCTTGCAGCTCTTTGGAAGTGTTCCTACTTCCTAGTATCCAGGTGTTGAGAAGTGCCTTCTTAAAACACGCTTGAATGGCCAGGCCTCCCCGATCTCTTCCCAAGGGTCTTGGGAAGAGATCGGGGAGGAAACTCTGAAGGGTCTCCATCATTGTTCTGCAGTCTTCTCAAACTCAAATGTCTTCAAAGCCATCTGCATGCATTTTTTTTTCTTTTGAAGCGCGTGCACTGATATTACCCAGGCAACACAAGAATCAATTTGTGTGCAACAAGGTCGCACACGCGGTTCTTTAAAAGGCTTGACCAAAATACAATTAATTTTCTTCACGTAGATTGAGAGGAGCAATGCTAACTTCGCATCTGCTCTGACAGACAAATCCTGTGTCTCAATGCTGAAATGAAAATACAGTGCAGCACTGTCTGAGTGACTCAGAGTCATCGAGGTGTACAGCACTGGAACAGACCCTTCGGTCCAACTCTTCCATGCTGATCAGATATCCCAACCCAATCTAGTCCCACCTGCCAGCACCTGTCCCATATCCCTCCAAACCTTTCCCATTCATATACCATCCAGATGCCTTTTAAATGTTGCAATTGTACCAACCTCTACCACCTCCTCTGGTAGCTCATCCAGCCAGAGAAATATAAACCCTCGGGGCCTTGTAATTTTTGTTTTTAGGTTGTGAATGATTGCTGTAGGGTCTGGGAGATGGTTAATTCACCCAGCAAGAGGAAAGGAGTTAGTAGCATTGCCCTGACAACTGGAATAACAGCAATTATGCAAACTAAAATTAAACCATAGGGTGCAATGATAGTTTGGCAAATTTATCTTTAAGTCACGTAGAGTCTTAGAGATGTACAGCACGGAAACAGACCCTTTGGTTGGCATAGATAAATTGGACCAGATATCCTAATCTAATCTAGTCCCACTTGCCAGCACTTGGCCCATATCCCTCTAAACCCTTCCTATTTGTGTACTCACCCAGATACCTTTTAAATTCTGTAATTGTACCAGTCTCCACTACTGGCAGCTCATTCCATACGCACACCACCCTCTGCATGAAAGCATTGCCCCTTGGGTCCCTTTTAAATCTTCTCCCTCACTTTTAACCTATGCCCTCTAGTTCTGGGCTCCCCCATCCCCAAGGGAAAAAAAAAAAGCTTTGTCTATTTCTACTACTGCTTTGGCTGAAATGTTAACCCATTTATTCGAAATGGTCGTTTGGCTTGTGGTAAAATAGCTTGATTGGAATCTGTGTTTTGACATCTGAGGAGCAAGAGGATGCCATTCTGCCCCTTGATCCTCATCTATTCTCCTGTTGGATCATAGTTGACCAGTACCTCCGTTCCATTGACCCACCATTTGATCCGAATCACTTAATAACCAGAGATGATAACAATCTGTCAATCTCAATCTTCAGTTAACCCAGCCTTTTTGATGGGGAGAGTTCCAGACTTCTATTTTGGTTTAAAAATTACTTCCTGTATTTGCTTCTGAATGGCCCAGCTGTAATGTTAAGATTATGCTGTATTGTTCCTTGATTCGCTCACCAGAGGAAATTGTTTTCCTGTATTTACTCCCATTGAGTTATTTTTATCATTTTTGATGACGGCAATTGAATGATCTCCCTTCTTTCCACCCCCCCCCCCCGAAACGTTTAAACTCAGGGTCTGCATGTCAGTTTTATGCAGCCTGGGCTCCTAATTTAACCCTTTTAAACTCTTTAGTTATTTGCACTTCAGTGAATCTGCTCTGGATTTCTCTGAATCTGTCAATGCAGAATGTGCATTGAGATAGGGATTGTATGGTGGGTCCTTTCTCTAGTCCCTTAAACAATACTTTTGGGGGGGAAAAAAACTCATTTCCCTCTCCCCTGCTGATTAGATGAGGTTAGATTCCCTACAATGTGGAAACAGGCCTTTCGGCCCAACCAGTCCACACTGACCCTCCGAAGAGTAACCCAGCAGACCCATTTCCCTCTGACTAATGCACCTAACACTACGGGCAATTTAGCGTGGCCAATTCACCTGACCTACACATCTTTAGACTGTGGGAGGAAACCGGAGCTCCGGAAACCCACGCAGACGCACTGGGAATGTGCAAACTCCACACAGACAGACGCCCGAGGCTGGAGTCGAACCTGGGACCCTGGTGCTGTGAGACAGCAGTGCTAAACGCTGGGCCACCGTGCCGCCCCGCTAGGCCTATTCTGTTCAAAACGTTAGATACAAGCTGTCAGCAGCTGTGAAGAGAACACACAGGTTAATAATTCAGATATGGAGCTCTTATTTGTATTGGGGAAAGGTTACAGGGTGAGCAACACTTCAGAAGGATGAGGAGTGTGGATGAAAGGTCCCAACCTGAGACATTGACTCCCATACTGCTTGACCTGCTGTGCTGTTTCTAGCAACACACTTTATCAACTCTGACTTTCCAATATCTGCAGTTCTCGCTGCCTGTGTGAGGGAGGGATTATGCTCTCACTCTCTTGATCTCTTGCTCTCCCCCTCTCTCACAGGCGCAAGTGTTCACATTAAAGAAAGGAGTGCAGCAGGCCTAAGTGAGAAACAGGAGATGGTCTGTTGCTTGGGTCTCTGCTTTTCCGTGAGCCATTGTGGCCATTGGTCCTTGCTGTCCGCTCACTGTATTGTTGGATTCTCAAGGTTGGAGCAATTGAATCAAGTGACACTTGAGACCTATCCCTTTAATGTGTTTCTAACTCAATGTGCCTATTATTCTGAAAATGTCAGAGTTTTCATTGAGTATTGAAGAGACAGGAGCTGCAATCTCAAATTGTAATCAAGCGTGATCAGTTTTGCTCCCATTTATGCTGGTAGTTGCTGTAACTCCTGTGCAATTTAGTCCATCTCATCTGTCTATCTGTGCCCTTCAAAACAAAACTGTGTTTATTGTTGAACAAGTACTACACCTAGAGTCATAGAGATGTGCAGCACGGAAACAGACTCTTCGGTCCAACTTGTCCATGCCAACTAGATATCCTACCCTAATCTCATCCCATTTGTCAGCACTTGGCCCATATCCCTCTAAACCCTTCCTATTCATATACCCATCCAGATGCCTTTTAAATGTTATAATTGTACCAGCCTCCACCACTTCATCTGGCAGCTCATTCCATACACTCCCCAACCTCTGCGTGCAAAAGTTGCCTCTTTTAAACTTTGCCCCTCTCACCTTAAACCTATGCCTTCTAGGTCTCGACTCCCCCAACCCAGGGAGAAGACCTTGTCTCTTGGATGGAAGAGTAGGGTTCCCACTCCTAATTCTAGATCCTTATCATTCCCAAATCCATTAACAACCTCACCCCATCCTCAATCAGGAATCTCCTCTAAGCGTGTGTCTCTTTAGCCCCATTGCTCATTGCCCTTTCTTTGACTGATTAGCTGATCCACATGGCTTCCCGGACTATCTTTCTCTGTTGTGTAAAGCTCACATACTTGGGCATTGGATGTATACAGGTACGGGTTCAACTGAAGTGCCCCAGCACCAGCTATTTCTCAATGATCTCACGTGTGTTGGATGAATGGTTAGGTGAATTGAGCTACTGGACCATTACTGCATGGGGAGGGGTGGGTGGCTGTAACCCTCGTAAACCAGCTAATTCCAAAGTTTGGAGGATGGTGGTCAGGTGTCAGTGGGTGCAATGAGAGGAAGGTAACTTTCAGCTAGTGAAGTTTCCACTTAAGTTGCTTCAGTGTGGATTGTACCCAAGACCATAAGGTGTAGGAGCAGTAGGGCATTTGGCTCTGCTGTTTAGTGCGATAACAACTCATCTGATAATCCTGACCCATTATCCACCATTGGTGCTGCCTTTTAGGTGAGGTGTTAAACTGAGGCCCCATCGGTATGTTTAAAAGGCCCTTAGCACTGTTCAACATTGATACTTCCATCAACACCACCAAAACAGATGGTCAGATATTGTTATACTTAAGTTTGTGGGAGCTTGCTGTGCACAGGCTGTCAGCCATGTTTCCAACGTTACAACAGTTAGGGCAATTCAACAAGTTAGCTGGAGGGGGTTGGTTTCACTCCGTTATCTGTTCGAGACAAAACAAAACTGCAGATGCTGGAATCTAAGGAGATAAGCAGGAGGCTGGAAGGACTCAGCAAGGCAGGCAGCATCAGGAGGTGGAGAAGTCAGCGTTTTGGCTGTAACCCTTCTTCAGGACTGGGGGTGGGTCTAAGGAGAGCTGCAGATAAAGTGTGGGTGGGGGGAGGGTTTCTGGTGGGGAGGGGGCAGGTTGGTCAGTTGGGGATAGGTGAAGACTGGTAGAGGGTACGACCTACTCGGTCAATGGGAGGAATGGATCCTGGTTGGTAGCTGGAAGAAAGGATCAGTCAGGGGAATGGAAGGTAGGAGGAGGAGGGGCTAGAAAGGGAGTTGGGGATTGGAAGGGAGGTTGCTTGAAATTGGAGAACTCAATGTTGAGTCTCCTTTGGCTGTTTAGCTGGTTTGCACTGCAGTGTGATGCCAACAGCATGGGTTCAATTCCTGCACTGGCTGTGGTTACCATAGTCATAGCGTAGTACAACATGGAAACAGACCCTTTGGTCCAACCCGTCCATGCCAACCAGATATCCCAACCCAATCTAGTCCCACCTGCCACCATCCGGTCCATATCCCTCTAAAGCTTCCTATTTATTTCCCCATCCAGATGCATTTTAAAAATTGCAATTGTACCAGCCTCCACCACTTCCTCTGGCAGCTCATTCCATACACGTACCACCCTCTGTGTGAAAAAGTTGCCCCTTAGATCCCTTTTATATCTTTTCCCTCTCACCCTAATCCTATGCCCTCTAGTTCAGGACTCCCCTACCCCATGGAAGAGCCTTTGTCTATTTATCCTCTCCATGTCCCTCATGATTTTATAAACCTCTATAAAGTCACCCCTCAGCCTCCGACACTCCAGAGAAAACAGCCCCAGTCTATTTAACATCTCCCTATAGCTCAAATCCTCCAACCCTGGCAATATCCTTGTAAATCTTTTCTCAACCCTTTCAAGCTTCAGAACATCTTTCCGATAGGAAGGAGACCAGAATTGCACGTAATATTCCAACAGTGGCCTGACCAATGTCTTGTACAGCTGCAGCATGACCTCCCAACTCCTGTACTCAATACTCTGACCAATAAAGGAAAGCATACCAAATGTTGCATTCACTATCCTATCTACCTGCAAGTCTGCTTTCAAGGAGCTATGAACCTGCACACTGAGGTCTCTTTGTTCAGCAACACTCCCTAGGACCTTACCATTAAATATACAAATATTGCTAAGATTCGCTTTCCCAAAATGCAGCACCTCGCATTTATCTGAATTAAAATCCATCTGCTACTTCTCAGCCCATTGGCCCATTTGATCCGTGTACTCTGAGGTAACCTTCTTCACTGTCCACTACACCTCCAATTTTGGTGTCATCTGCAAACTTACTAACTATACATCTTATGCTCACATCCAAATCATTTGTATGAATGACGAAAAGCAGAGGACCCAGCACTGATCCTTGTGACACTCCACTGGTCACAGCCTCCAGTCTGAAAAACAACCCTCCACCACCACCCTCTGTCTTCTACCTTTGAGCCTGTTCTGTATCCAAATGGCTAGCTCTCCCTGTATTCCATGAGATCTAACCTTGCTAACCAGTCTCCCACTGGGAACCTTGTTGAACGCCTGACTGAAGTCTATATAGATCTTTCCCCTCTCATTCTAAACCTTTGGCCTTTAGTTCTGGACTTCCCCACCCCAGGGAAAATACCTTGTCTATTTACCCTATACATGTTTTTATAAAATCTCTATAAGGTGACCCCTCAGCTTCCAATGCTCCAGGGAAAACAGCCCCAGCCTATTCAGCTTTCCTGTAGCTCAAATCTTTCAACCCTGGCTACATCCTTGTAAGTGTTTTCTGTACCCTTATGAGTTTCATAACATCATTGAAGGGTTCCCCTTCTCAACCTGAGGTGTGGTGACTATCATTTTAAGCCACCATCAATCGTCTCTCTCTCTCTCTTGCTCTCTCCCTTGTGAGAGGGAACCCCTGTGATCTGGCAATTGTACCTTTAATTAGCTGTAAAACTCTTGGAGATGTCTAGCGGGAAGTCTGTCTTTCACTCATATTGGTCCTTGTGCTGAACACTGCACATATACCTGAAAGGAGGTGGGGGGGATAGGTTCCTTCTACCTTTGGTCAACAATGGGGCGCTTCTTGGCAACGGGTATCGGTGGTTAGTGATGGTTGGCCATGTGTGTACCATGATCTCAGAGCACCAATGTCGGGGGATGTATAGGAGTGGGACTCTGAGGTCAGGAATGAGCCTATTATTTTAGTCAGGGTTGCCATGTGTTCCAGAAGGTTTCATCGCTTTGCCTGTCTCCCCAGAATGTGCACTACCTCACCCCATCATTTTGGGAGTTGTAGTTTCCTTGCGTTAAATCTTGAATTCCAGGATAGTCCCGAAATGCAGGGTAATCCTGGAACCACCACCACATGCACCCCCCCCCCCCCCCCCCCCCAAACCAAACCCAATCCTGCTATTACCCCTGTGTTTGCCCTTCCAGGTAGGTTGGTACTTTGGTCACAATGCACATTCGCAGTTGTTCCTGACATCCCAGACACGCTGACGGTATAAACTGGGAGTGTTCTACATGCTAGCGGCTGGGATTAGAAGGAGCTGTGTAATATAAATGAGCTATAGACCTTGAAGAATAAGCAGAAACCTAATCACAGCTGCCCCGGCAGCAGGGCTGGTGGGTGGGGGAAGGGGAGCCATTTCAGAACTGCTGGTCCGAAAATTACTCTTCCGCTTCACTGCTCCCACCTCCCCTCCCACATTTTTGAGTTGTGTAGGTATAAAAATTAATTCGCTGTATGAATTCATCGCAGTGTGTGCTTAATTGCAGAAAGCCCTCGTTTGTTTCTTGCCCCCCCCCCCCCCTCCACCCATGAAATCCCTTATGAGACCAATCTTGGCCTTTTAATTGGCGTGTAAGGAAGAGAAGGAGAAGAAAGAAAATGTGAGGCTATTAACTTGTCTGGCCTTGTCTGGACTGCTGACCAGGCTGTCTGGACATGCTCAGACCTGTTGTCATCAATCATCCCCACCCACTCTGCCTCTTCCCTCCAATCTCCACCTACCTACCAAGGACGAGTCTCATTCAAGGCTTTGTTATACCCTGCCTGAGGAATGTCTCCTGAACAATGGCCATTGCAGTGCTATTAACCTTCGCAAAGATAATGTGTGAATGACCCTTTACCTACATTTCTGCCTATCGGAAAATAGACTTGCTTAAAAGTGCCTTTGTTTCAAAATTCTGTTTAAAATGCCAGCCTTCTGACCAGTGCACAATGCCATACAATACGGTAGCAGGGTGAAGAGCCCTTTATGGATTATTGCAAAGTTTAAGAGCTGGTAAACTCTGTAATTGACGGAAGCCTCCTTTGTGAACTTGTGTTTCACAGGAGTGGACCTTTTGGACCCACTGCTGGGGTTTCCATAGAAACTAAATCGGCCCCTGACCAAAATACATTCCAAATTCAAATAGATTCTGCTGAGTTCTTGCAGCCTTTGTAAATATTGTTTTCAGCAAAAGAGCATTATAGACGAGGGGTCCTACAGGAGAGTTTTGGCTGGAATTTGTAAATGGTTAGGAAAAAAGCATTTGCATGATAAGAAGTGTCATGTATTGGACTGTGTGGCAAGGACCCCCCCCCCCACCCCCGCACTGCTCCCCTTCCCACTATCTGTAAAGTTCCTCTTGTGCAGCTCCATTTAATAGTTTGTGAACAGCCGCAATCCAAACTGAGTGTTTTGCCCAAGGGTCATTTTCAGAAACTCTGCCTCCTGCAAGGATGCGACATGCAGTGTTTCCTTCCCTCTCTGTTGTGCCATTGCTGTTGTCTGCTAATCTGAGTCCTGAAGAAGGGTTACACCTGAAACATTGACTACTCCACCTTCTGATGCTTGCTTTGTTCTTCCAGCCTCCTGCCTGTCTAATCTGCTAAGTGGAAGCCAGGGCTGAAATTAGAATTAGCTTTATTGGCACGTGTAATCAAATGAATGCAGTGAAAATCATTAGAATCCCTACGCAGTGTGGAAGCAGGCCATTTGGCCCATCAAGCCCACAGTGACTCTCTGAAGAGCATCCCACCCAGACTCACCCTCCCAACTCCCCACCTTGTAACCCTCCATTTCCTCTGGCTAACCCGCCCAGCCTGCACATCCCTGTACACTACGGGCCATTTAGCGTGGCCAATTCACCTAACCTGCACATCTTTGGACTGTGGGAGGAAACCGAAGCACCTGGAGTAAACCCGCGGAGACACAGGGAGAATGTGCAAATTCCATGCAGGGAGTTGCCTGAGGTCCCTGGCGCTGTGAGGCAGCAGTGCTAACCATCGTGCCGCCCAATTTGGCATGAGGCTTATAAGTCGCCAGTTACAGCTGCGTCAGTCACAAAATCTGAGGGAAAATAGAGAAATAAAAAGTTTGACATTTCAGAAATAAAAGTTCAGGACAAATGGTCTCTCAACCCAGACCACGCTGGCACCTAGCATCCAGTTTGCACCGAGCCCTGACTCCAGACAGTGCCACGCTTCATGTTGAGGATCACGAAGCTGGCAGATTGCTTTGGAATCACCTAGAGACCGGAACTCTAAACGGAGGTTATGCCAGGCCGAGAGAGACCACCACTTATCACTCAAAGCACGCCACACCATTCCAGTGGGCATCTGTGCCATCCTGGGCAGCAGGTTTGATGTTGACTGATTCCCTTTAAGTGAAGTTGGGATACCCTGGATTTCTAGTCTCATTGCTATGCTGTCTTTAGCTGTCAAACTAAAGGGTTTGGATTGGAGGGGGGGAAAGAGTTGGTGGGTAGGGAGGATTGAAGCAGACACATGAGAGCAAAGGGTCAGGGAGGGAAAACAATCTGACTGATTGGCAGTAGGTGGTAGAAGGGGTGGCAGCATTAGCTGCCTTGAGGGGGAATCTATAATTGAAACTTAGAGAACACTGAATGGCCTGGATAGAGTGGACATTTGGAAGATGTTCCATTGGTAGGAGAGACTAGGACCTGAGGGCACACCCTTACAGTAAAGGAAAGGAAGACCTTTTATAACACAGATAAGGAGAAACTTCTTCAGCCAGAGAGTGGTGAATCTATGGAATTCACTACCACAGAAGGACATGGAGGCTAGATCATTTGAGTATATTTAAGATTGAGATAGATAGGTTCTTGATTGTAAAGGGGATCAAGAGTTACAGGGAGAAAGTGGGAGAATGGCGTTGAGAAACTTATCAGCCATGATTGAATGGAGAAGGCCGGATGGGCTGAATGGCCTAACTTCTGCTCCTATGTCTGCGTGTGTGGAGCTTGTCTTATGGAGACCCTTAAATCTCAGCTCTGACATTTGGAAGGCCAGTTCCACTTGTTCTGGATTCATAGAAACAAGCTGACACCTTAACGATCAAGAACATAGGACAGCTAGGAAAACCTTTCTCTTGGTAGGCTTTGGAATTCCCTATCAGAGTTGAGAAAGGAGTGTTAAGATTCCGGAAGAGTTGAGATAAGGCGGATAAAAAGAAACCAGGAACAAGTTGTTGTGTTTCGGACCAATTGAATATTTAAGTCAGACGCACAGTAGTTTATCTTGTTTCTGTGTTATTGCAATGGGGTAACTTGTGAAAGAGAATGAAATAATTCAGGCTTTAAGTTACTTAATTCATTGGTTACACTCTGAGGGGAGCCAGGTTTGATGGTTATGCTTTCAAGACCCCAATTCAGTGACTTGAGTAAATAATCCATGCAGACACTCAATGATGCACTAAAGGGGAATGTCAAACTAGAGGGCATAGATTATAAGGTGAGAGGAGAAAGACTGGAAGGTTTGAGTTATAAAGAGAGGTCGGATAGGCTGGGACTCTCTTCACTGGAGAGGAGGACACAGAGGGGGGTGACATCATAGAGGTCAATAAAATCACAAGGGGCCTTGTATAAAGTAGGGGAGTCTAAAACTAGAGGGTGCAGATTTAACTTTTTTTCCTACACAGAGGGTTGGTGAGTGTGTGGAACGGGCTACTAGAGGTAATGGTGGAAGTGAATACAATTTTGTCATTTAAGAAATGTTTCGACAGGGTATGGATGGGATAGATATGAAGGGATATGGACCAAATGCAGGCAACTGGGATTAGTTTAAATTGTGAAAACTGGGCGGCATAGGCAAGTTGGGCTGAAGGGCCTGTTTCCATGCTGTAGACCTCAGTGACCTGATTTATAAAGGACTTGAGGGATGTAACTTTTTCACAGAGTGGTACGTGTATGGAATGAGCTGCCTGAGGAAGTGGTGGAGGCTGGTACAATTACAACACCGCATCTGGATGGGTATATGAATAGCAAGGGTTTAGAGGGATAAGGGCCAAATGCTGGCAAATGGGACTAGGTCAGAGTAGGATGTCTGGTTGGCATGGATGTATGACTCTATGACCCTGGCTATCGGGTGTGTAGTCTTACAGATGGGAGGTAAAACTGAAGACCTGTCTACTGCCTAGACCAATTTGTCCTAAAAGATCACTCACTGCTATTGTGAGAAGGTTATTCCTGGTCAGCTGGCACGTATTCATTATTTGATGAACAGCAGAAAAGAAAAATCTGGCCCCTTTCACATTGCTATTTCTGGGAGTTTGCTCAGTACAAATTAGCTGCCATGTTCTATATTTTATAATACCCACTATACTTCAAAAGTGGTTAATTGGGATGTTTTGAGTTGGTGAAAAATGCTACACAACTTTCTAACTTTACTTCTACTTATTTCAATGTAGAGAAAGCAGAGTAGTTAACAATTCAATCAGGATTTCATGGCGAACTGTTGTAAATTTGATATTCCCGATCAATACAGAGATGACACAAGTTTCCATGTGTGCAGCAGGTTTTATTTGCGATCATTTTAAAACATCTGCTTCAACCCTGGTTTTCAGGCTCTTTCAGCAGATTACTGGGCTCTCGCTCTCTCCCCTCGCCTCCCCCACAGCGGGCGGGGCGGGGCGGGGCGGGCACTCTCTCACTCGCTCGCGCTCTCTCTCTCTCTCGCGCTCGCTCTCGTGTGCGCGCTCCTCGCCCTCTCTCTTGCTCTTTTGCGCGCGCTCGCTATCTCTCTCTCGCGCACTCTCTTTCTCGCTCTCTCTTTCTTTATTTCTTGCTCTCGCTCTCTTTCTTTCTCTCTCTCTCTTTTTCTTTCTTTCTCTCTCTCTCTTTTTCTTTCTTTCTCCCTCTCTCTCCCTCGCTCTCTCTCTCTCGTGCGCTCTCTCTTCTTTCTTTCTTTCTCTCTCTCGCGCTCACTCTGTCTCTTTCTCTCTCTCTCCGTGCGCTCGCTCGCTCTCTCTCCGCGCTC